>NC_042974.1:23083379-23383379 GCF_901001165.1 Salmo trutta
ACTCATCATTATTCACAATTCATTCAGGATTATCCGTAATCATGGTAGCATCCACATTCATGTAGAAGTGTTTAAAAACATATTTGTATTTATAAGAGTGACTCCAAAAGGGACACAGTACATTATTTAACATGAATTTCTATTGGGCATAAAATAAATTGGAAATAACCCCAAAAAACAGTAAATGCATCCAACAAATTTGTAGAGTCACAAGTTTGATATAGTCATTGCATGCTATGAATATGGGACCAAATACTACACTTTTGACTACTTTAATACACAAGTGAATTTGTCCCAATACTTTTGGACCCCTAAAACACGGGGACTATGTACAAAAAGTGCAGTAATTTCTAAACGGGTCACCCCTAAAGTTAAAGCTGGCAGTCTGCACTTTAACCTGTCATTGTATAATTTCAAATCCAAAGTGCTTGAGTAGAGCCAAAAGAACAAATGTGTCACTGTCCCAATACTTTGAGCTCACTGTGTGCCTTCACATTTTGTGTTACAGCCTGAATTCAAAATTGATTAACTAGATATTTTTGTCTCACCCATCGACACACAATACCCCATAATGACAGTGAAAACATGTTAAGAAATTTTTGCAAATTTATTGAATGAAATGCAGAAATATCTAATTTACATAACATAATTCACACTCCTGAGTCAATACATGTTAGAATCACCTTTGGCAGCGATTACAGCTGTAAGTCTTTCTGGATAAGTCCATTAGCTTTGCACACCTGGATTGTACAATATTTGCACATTATTCTTTAAATTCTTCAAGCCATGTCAAGTTGGTTGTTGATTATTGCTAAACAGCCATTTTCAAGTCTTGCCATAGACTTTCAAGCCGATTTAAGTCAAAACTGTAACTAGGCCACTCAGAAACATTGAATGTCATCTTGGTAAACAACTCCAGTGTAAATTTAGTCTTGTGTTTTAGGTAATTGTCCTGCTGAAAGGTGTCTGTGTCTCCAAGTGTCTGTTGGAAAGCAGACGGAACCAGGTTTCTTTCTAGGATTTTGTGCTTAGCTCTATTCCATGTATTTTTAACCCCCCCAAAATCCCTAGTTCTTGCCAAGGACAAGCATACCAATAACATGATGAAGCCACCCCCATGCTTGAACATATTAAGAGTGGTACTCAGTGATGTTTGCCCCAAACATAACGCTTTGTATTCAGGACATGAAGTTAATTTCTTTGCCACATTTTGCAGTTTTACTATTGTGCCTTATTGCAAACAGGATGGATGTTTTGGAATATTAGTATTTTGTACAGGCTTTCTTCATTTCACTCTGTCATTTAGGTTAGTATTATGGAGTAACTACAATGTTGATCCATCCTCAGTTGTCTCCTATCACAGCCATTAAACTAACTGTTTTAAAGTCACCATTGGCCTCATGGTGAAATCTCTGAGCGGTTTCCTTCCTCTGAGGCAACTGAGTTAGGATGGAAGCCTGTATTTTTGTATTGACTGGGTTATTGCTACACCATCCAAAGTGTAATTAAATCAATTTAAAATTCAGGCTGTAACAACAAAAAGTCAAGTGGTGTGAATACCTTCTGAAGGTACTGTTGGTTATCATCAAGTTTAGTTCACACAAGTCAGACAATCTCCTGTCATGGCCTTGTGTGCTTTGGCAGCATAACGAGGACACACACACAATCTTAAATCAAATCAATATGTAGTACCTGAGAATTTTCCTGAGTGGTTCCTTTTTGAATCAGTAGAGTGATGATAGGCCTTGTCCTATTTTACCTGGCAGGGATTGCAAGGCACTCTAAAACTAGATGCTTGTAAGGACAACATTCCTGCCACACACTGCAGCCCAAGAAGGCATGAGTCACTGTTCTAGGGACAGCTGCAGGGCTACTCTGTCACTCACCCAAAACCAGAGGCTTCTGAACCTCTGTCATGGGCAAGTCCTATTGCAAGTTTCAGGCCTTGTACTAACTAAAAAGATTAATTGGATATAAATTCATCCATGACTGATTCACACATCAGTTGAGTGGGTCGGAAATAGTATTGCTCGAGTCCTAGGTGTGTGCCGTTCAAAGGGTGGTTCTGATCACAGTTCTATTCCTTCGTGCTACTGTACATGACCATCTCTTCCCATACCAGGACTAGTTCGGTTTCAAATCTGTTTTCTTCCATTTGGTGCCTAACAAACACAACCTTGAATCTGGGATAAATCTCCAGGGACACACAGCTGTTAAAGAGAGAGGAAAGCCTTCCATAAATCTATAGCTGTGACCGACAAAAATAAATCTTGGTCGACCGAAAGTCGTCAGTTCTTTCGAACAATCGATTGGTCAACATTTTTCCATATATAGACACACCCTACGAGTTTTAATAAAATCAACTACATATGCATTGAGCTTGTCTGATGATTTAAGCGCACTCTTTGATGAAATAAGACACATTACTCAAGAGGGAGCTACAGTGGCTTGCGAAAGTATTCACCCCCCTTGGAATTTGTCCTATTTTGTTGCTTTACAACTGGGAATTAAAATTGATATTTGGGGGGTTTGTATCATTTTATTTACACAACATGCCTACCACTTTGACGATGCAAATTTTTTTTTATTGTGAAACAAGCAAGAAATAAGACGAAAACTTGAGAGTGCATAACTATTCACCCCCCAAAGTCAATACTTTGTAGAACCACCTTTTGCAGCAATTACAGCTGCAAGTCTCTTTGGGTATGTCTCCATAAGCTTGGCACATCTAGCCACTGTGAGTTTTGCCCATTCTTCAAGGCAAAACTGCTCCAGCTCCTTCAAGTTGGATGGGTTTCGCTGGTGTACGGCAATCTAAGTCAAACCACAGATTCTCAATTGGATTGAGGTCTGGGCTTTGACTAGGCCATTCCAAGACATTTAAATGTTTCCCCTTAAACCACTCGAGTGTTGCTTTAGCAGTATGCTTAGGGTCATTGTCCTGCTGGAAGGTGAACCTCCATCCCAGTCTTATTAAATCTTTGGAAGACAAACAGGTTTCCCTCAAGAATTTCCCTGTATTTAGCACCATTCCTTCAACTCTGACCAGTCCCTACCGATGAAAAACATCCGCAGAGCATGATGATGCCACCATGCTTCACTGTGGGGATGGAATTCTTGGGGTGATGAGAGGTGTTGGGTTTGTGCCAGACATAGCGTTTTCCTTGATGGCCAAAAAGCTACATTTTAGTTTCATTTGACCAGAGTACCTTCTTTCATATTTTTGGGGAGTCTCCCACATGCCTTTTGGCGAACACCAAATGGGTTTGGTTATTTTTTTAAGTAATGGCTTTTTTTCTGGCCACTCTTCTATAAAACCCAGCTCTGTGGAGTGTACGGCTTAAAGTGATCCAATGTACAGATACTCTAATCTCCGCTGTCGAGCTTTGCAGCTCCTTCAGGGTTATCTTTGGTCTCTTTGTTGACTGATTAATGCTCTCCTTGCCTGGTCTGTGGGTTTTTGTGGGTGGCCTTCACTTGGCATGTTTGTTGTGGTGCCATATTCTTTACATTTTTTAATTATGTAATGGTGCTCCGTGGGATGTTCAAAGTTTATGATATTTTTTTATAACCCAACCCTGATCTGTACGTCTCCACAATTTTGTCCCTGACCTGTTTGGAGAGCTCCTTGCTCTTCATGGTGCTGCTTGCTTGGTGGTGCCCCTTGTTTAGTGGTGTTGCAAACCTGGGGCCTTTCAGAACAGGTGTATTATACTGAGATCATGTGACACTTAAATAAAATCCACCTCTGTGCAATCTAACTAATTATGTGACTTCTGAAGGTAATTTGTTGCACCAAATCTTATTTAGGGGCTTCATAGCAAAGGGGGTGAATACATATGCACGCACCACTTTTCAGTTTTTATTTTATTTATTTTTTATTGAAAAAAAAAATATATATATTTTATATATATATATATATATAAAAATATATATAAAAATATATATAAAAATATAAATATATATATATATATATATATATATATATATATATATATATATATATATATTTTTTTTTTTTAATTTCACTTCACCAATTTGGACTATTTTGTATATGTCCATTACATGAAATCCAAATAAAAATCCATTCAAATTACAGGTTGTAATGCAACAAATTAGGAAAAAAATTAGGAAAAAAACTCAAAGGGGGATACATTTGCAAGGCACTGTAGAGATCAAGGTAACCAGAAGAAGAAGAAAAAAAAAAAACCTAACCCAACCCAACTATTCTCCTCCCGCTCCTACTGGCTTTCGCACATTTTGCCATTACTCTCCTGAAGTTGCTGGTTATAGGTTGCACAAGGAGTCGGCAACCTTTCTCATGTGGAATGCCAATTTATCTTCATATGCACATTTTTGTGGAACAGATTCATTCATCATGTGGTTAATAAATGTTTTATCCAAATCTAAATGAAAATGACAAACCTAAAAAGTAACTTCTATTGCCATTGCCAACGATGTAAAAATTGCCTATAAAGCCAACAAATAAAACAATTGCAGCCTGCAAGTAAAATAAAAAATAAATAAAATAATATCCTAGAAATCACATTGGCAATTTTGTATTTTATTTAACTAGGCAAGTCAGTTAAGAACAAATTCGTATTTACAATAACAACCTACCCCAGCTAAACCCGGATGACGCTGGGCCAATTGTGCACCGCCCTATGGCTATGCATGGCCTGTATGCAACTTGAAACATTGTATCAACTATTAACTTGGGTCTGGCCAGAAGCTGTGCTAGCAAACTTTCAACATTGTATAAAATATTCTGGCCCTCAGAGTTTCCAGCACCAGTGAGCTCCGGGACAGACACAGCTGTAGGCTATTTGAGCAAGGGATAAGAAGTAATCATTTTATGATGTTTCCACTGGATAAGAGCATGACATTTTTTCCCTTCACGCTGAGTAGTTATCTTAAAGGAGAGAGCTGGAAAGATTTTTCAAATACATTGAGGAACTATTGTCATTCTCAGTGGATGTAAAAACAGACTTTGTTTGCTTGCTGTTTGTGGTGAAAAATGAAGCTCCACAGCTTATTAGTGGTGGTGCGTTAAGCCAATCATAAATACTATTACATCCACAAATGGGCACATTTATATGCCTACATTTGCACGTAGGCCAAGTAGCCTGTAGGCCCTATGTCAATGTGGGCATCCTTACTCAACATTGACAGGAGCGCTCCAAAAGACAATGACTAAATTGACAAAACTCGTAAATGGAACTAAATAAACTAAAACGTGTTTCTCACAAGTGTAGCATAGGTTGTGGCTCTGCAAACAACGTGTCCACTCCGAAAATTATTATGGTAAAAGACTGGAATAAATAATAATATATTGAATGCAATTTTAACCTTAACGTTAAACACCCTAGAAATAGCATTTGACCATGTGGGGACTAACAAAAGCCAGAAAATGTGTAATTTTTTTTGTTTGTTTACTAATCTTCTGGGGACTTCAAAGTCCCCACAAGTATAGTTAAACACACACACACACACACACACCTCAAGTAGGTTTTAACACTAGCCTCTGTTTACCTAGTTCACTTCAATGTGCTTGTACATGTCTGGAAATGTGGGTGTGTGCATAGTACACACTACACAGCCAATGAGGTCATAGATGGGTGTTGGAGGAAGTGAGTGACTCACTTTCAGGGCTGAGTCAAATGTACTCATGCTAACAACATTGAGGCTAAAATACATGCAATCAATGGAGTGGACATGCAAGGAGAGGTAAGAACATTCACTCTTTGGGATTTGAGTGGATAAATTGACATAGTACCAAGCCATAAGTTACATAACTTTAGGGTTACAAACTAATTGAGTTTCCCATCTAGGATTGGAACATAGGTTTAAGATGATGTACGTGTAGTGTATGGCTAGAGTGAAAAAGACTCACCACTGATGACTTTCGGCACACATTGGGTTCAGCTTTACGGCTTCCTCGCCAACTTTCTTCCCTGAGGAGAGAGAAAAAGGACATGAATAAAGCTACTGCAGGAGAACACGAGCTCAGTATACACAATACCGGAAGCACATGTTTGTTCACGTCATATACAGTATATACAAATGTATTAGGCATATATACAGTGTCTTCGGGAAAGTATTCAGACTTTTTACACATTTTGTTACGTCACAGCATTATTCTAAAATTGATAAAATTGTATTTGTGGAGTTCCTCCCATTCTTCTCTGTAGATCCTCTCAAGCTCGGTCAGGTTGGAAGGGGAGCATTGCTGCACAGCTATTTTCAGGTCTCTCCAGAGATGTTCGATTGTGTTCAAGTCCGGCCTCTGGCTGGGCCACTCAAGGACATTCAGAGACTTGTCCCGAAGCCACTCCTGTGTTGACTTGGCTGTGTGCTTAGGGTCATTGTCCTGTTGGAAGGTGAACCTTTGCCAAAGTCTGAGGTCCTGAGCGCTCTGGATAAGGTTTTCATCAAGTATCTCTGTACTTTGCTCCGTTCATCTTTGCCTCGATCCTGACTTGTCTCCCAGTCCATGCCACTGAAAAACATCTCCACAGCATGATGCTGCCACCACCATGCTTCACCGTAGGGATGGTGCCAGGTTCCTCCAGACGTGACACTTGGCACTCAGGACAAAGAGTTTAATCTAAGTTTCATGAGACCAGAGAATCTTGTTTCTCATGGTCTGAGAGTCTTTAGGTGCCTTTTGGCAAACTCCAAGCAGGTTGTCATGTGTCTTTTACTGAGGAGAGGCTTCCATCTGGCCACTTTACCATAAAGGCCTGATTGGTGGAGTGCTGCAGAGACAGGAGAACATTCCAAAAGGACAACATCTCCACAGAGGAAATCTGTACCTGTGACCATCGGGTTCTTGGTCACCTCCCTGACCAAGGCCCTTCCCCTTCGATTGCTGAGTTTGGCCGGGCGGCTGGTTCCAAGAAGTCTTGGTGGTTCCAGACTTCTTCTATTTAAGAATAATGGAGGCCACTGTGTTCTTGGGGACCTTCAATGCCCCAGCTTTTTGTTGTTGTTGGGTGTCCTTCCCCAGATCTGTGCTTCGACACAATCCTGTCTCGGAGCTCTACGGACAATTCCTGTGACCTCACGGCTTGGTTTTTGCTCTGACATGCAGTCAACTGTGGCACATTATATAGACAGGTGTGTGCCTTTCCAAATCATGTCCAATCAATTGAATTTACCACAGGTGGACTCCAAATCAAGTAGTAGAAACATCTTAAGGACGATCAATGGAAACAGGATGTACCTGACCTCAATTTCGAGTCTCATATCAGGGTCTGAATACTTATATAAATAAGGTGTGTGTTTATTTTTTACATTTCTAAAAACCTGTTTTTGCCTTGTCATTATGGGGTATTGTGTGTAGATTGAGTAGTAAAAATGTGTATTTAACCCAATTAAGGCTTTAACGTAACAAAATGTGGAAAAAGTAAAAGGGTCTGAATAATGCACTGTATGAGCGCAGGAAAAAAAGATCATGCTGCAGGCAGCATAGAGAAGAACTGATAATTGATTGCATGGCGCAAGAACGAATGCAATTAATTTATTATTGAACGTTATCGAGAAATCTTTGTAGAACCAAAACAAGCACACAGCCTTTGCTCAATGAACTCGAACACAAATCATTTGGGTTACTGCAGTTTGCGAATGATATTGTGCTTATCAGCCTCATGACAGTCAAGCAATGCATTCCACCAAGAGTCGTTCACAATGTAGTCCATTTGCGGCCACAACTAGACCTCGGTTCAAATGTATCAATAATCTGATTTGTATGCCTAGCAATTAACAAATGTACATTGTTTAAAGCATACTTTTACAAGTCTCAGTCAGAAATGACAGCTTCACCAAGCCCCTCTCCGCCCTAACAAATGGGAGTCGTTGTCCCAAAAGCGTCAAAGCAGGCGACAAGCTTAGGTCCAAAATAAACCCCTAGAAAGGCATTGGACTTATTTTGGACAGATTTCGGCGAGAGTGAAACCTCTCACTTCGCCTCTTCCTTTCTGCTCATGGTGAACAACATGAAAAAGAGAGGCTTGTAGAATCATGACTCTTTCGAGTTTTCAGTTAATAGTTTGTTGGTAGGGGGTCCTGCGTGCTCTGGACTCAAATGAACGAAATTAGTCAAAATATTTATTTTGACTTAACGAGTCAAAAAGTCAGTAAAAAGAGCCAAACTTCCCATCACTAGAAGCCAGGGGAAGTTCAATGGCAGAAATAAGCTAGATTGGTTGAAACCCAGTGACGCCTCACAACACGTCAAACAAATCACGCTTTGCTTGGGCAGAGCGCCAAGGGTGCTCACCAGACTAGTGCCGTAGCAGCAACAAAAAATGTTAACCAAATAAGCACGGGTGAGAAAACCAATGTGCTGCAAACGTTCTAAAATGTTTTCACAGCAAAGCTGCAGCAAGAGGGGAGAAATGGTATACAATGCTGGAGTGATTATTTGGCTGTGCAGGCTAGCATGAGGGACAAGAAGTAGCTAGCCACAATGAAGTTAGTTTTGAGAAAAGTCAGATAACCTTGTATGCTACATCGGTATAACTAAACTCAGCAAAAAAAAAAACATCCCTGTCTTTCAAAGATAATTCGTAAAAATCTTCATTGTAAAGGGTTTAAACACCGTTTCCCATGCTTGTTCAATGAACCATAAACAATTAATGAACATGCACCTGTGGAACGATCGTTAAGACACTAACAGCTTAACAGACGGTAGGCAATTATGGTCACAGTTATGAAAATGTAAGTCACTAAAGAGGCCTTTCTACTGACTCTGAAAAAGCAAGAAAGATGCCCAGGGTCCCTGCTCATTTGCGGAACGTGCCTTAGGCATGCTGCAAGGAAGCATGAGGACTGCAGATGTGGCCAGGGCAATACATTTCAATGTCTGTACTGTGAGACACCTAAGACAGCGCTACAGGGAGACAGGACGCACAGCTGATCGTCCTCGCAGTGGCAGACCACGTGCAACAACACCTGCACAGGATCGGTACATCTGAACATCACACCTGCGGGACAGGTACAGGATGGCAACAACAACTGCCCGAGTTACACCAGGAACACACAATCCCTCCATCAGTGCTCAGACTGTCCGCAATAGGCTGAGAGACTGGCCTGAGGGCTTGTAGGCCTGTTGTAAGGCAGGTCCTCACCAGACATCACCGGCAACAACATCGCCTATGGGCACAAACTTACCGTCGCTGGACCAGACAGGACTGGCAAAAAGTGCTCTTTAATGAGGAGTCGCGGTATTGACTCAGCAGGGGTGATGATCGGATTCGCGTTTATCGTCAAATGAATGAGCGTTACACTGAGGCCTGTACTCTGGAGCGGGATCGATTTTGAGGCAGAGGGTCCGTCATGGTCTGGGGCGGTGTGTCACAGCGTCATTGGACTGAGGTTGTTGTCATTGCAGGTAATCTAAACGCTGTGCTTTACAAGGAAGACATCCTCCTCCCTCATGTGGTACCCTTCCTACAGGCTCATTCTGGCATGACCCTCCAGCATGACAATGCCACCAGCCATACTACTCGTTCTATGCGTGATTTCCTGCAAGACAGGAATATCAGTGTTCTGCCATTGCCAGTGAAGCGCCCGGATCTCAATCCCATTGAGCATGTCTGGGACCTGTTGGATCGGAGGGTGAGGGCTAGGGCCATTCCCCCCAGAAATGTCCGGGAACTTGCAGGTGCCTTGGTGGAAAAGTGGGGTAACATCTCACAGCATGAAGTGGCAAATCAGTCCATGAGGAGATGCACTACAGTACTTAATGCAGCTGGTGCCCACACCAGATACTGACTGTTACTTTGTTCAGGAACACACCAGTCCATTTCTGTTAGTCACACGTCTGTAGAACTTGTTCAGTTTATGTCTCAGTTGTTGAATCTTATGTTCATACAAATATTTACACATGTTAAGTTTGCTGAAAATAAACACAGATGACAGTGAGAGGACATTTCTTTTTTTGCTGATTTTAACTACCATTAGCTACTAGCTAGTTCCATTCCTCACAATTATAAAGCCAACAATATGTTAATAAAAACAGCCCAGTATCTAGCTTGTCCAGAGTCAGTGATACAGAAAGCAAACATGTACTGTTCATCTCCCTCAAACTCAACTCTGGACCTCAAAGCCAGTTATACTGCTGGTAACCAAAAAAGTGTGAAACAAATCAAAATACAGTTGAAGTCGGAAGTTTACATACACCTTGGCCAAATACATTTAAACTCAGTTTTTCACAATTCCAGACATTTAATCCTAGTAAAAATCCCATCTCAGGTCAGTTAGGATCACCACTTTATTTTAAGAATGTGAAATGTCAGAATAATAGGAGATTGATTTATTTCAGCTTTTATTTCATTCATCACATTCCCAGCAGGTCAGAAGTTTACATACACTCATTGAGTATTTGGTAGCGTTGCTTTAAATTATTTTAACTTGGGTCAAACGTTTCAGGTAGCCTTCCACAAGCTTCCCACAATAAGTTGGGTGAATTTTAGCCAATTCCTCCTGACAGAGCTGGTGTAACTGCGTCAGGTTTGTAGGCCTCCTTGCTCTCACATGCTTTTTCAGTTCTGCCCACAAATTTGCTATAGGATTGAGGTCAGCACTTTGTGATGGCCACTCCAATAAGCCATTTTGCCACATTTTTGGAAGTGTGTTTGGGGTCATTGTCCATTTGGAAGACCCATTTGCAACCAAGCTTTAACTTCCTGACTGATGTCTTGAGATGTTGCTTCAATATATCCACATAATTTTCTTTCCTCATGATACCATCTATTTTGTGAAGTGCACCAGTCCCCCCTGCAGCAAAGCACCCCTACAACATGATGCTGCCACCCCTGTGCTTCACAGTTGGGATGGTGTTCCTCGGCTTGCAAGCCTCCCCCCTTTTCCTACAAACATAATGATGGTCATTATGGACAAACAGTTCTATTTTGTGTGGTCCCGTGTGGCTCAGTTGGTAGAGCATGGTGTTTGCAACGCCAGTGTTGTGGGTTCGATTCCCACAGGGGACCAGTACGTAGAAGAAAAACAAAATGTATGAAATGTATGCATTCACTGGTGTAAGTCGCTCTGGATAAGAGCGTCTGCTAAATGACTAAAATGTAATGTAAAAGTATTTTTGTTTCAACAGACCAGAGGACATTTCTCCAAAAAATACGATCTTTGTCCGCATGTGCAGTTGCAAACCATAGTCTGGCTTTTTTATGGCGGTTTTGGAGCAGTGGCTTCTTCCTTGCTGAGCGGCCTTTCAGGTTATGTCGATATAGGACTCGTTTTACTGTGGATATAGATACTTTTGTTCCCGTTTCCTCCACCATCTTCACAAGGTCCTTTGCTGTTGTTCTGGGATTGACTTTCACTTTTTGCACCAAAGTACATTCATCTCTAGGAGACAGAACGCATCTCCTTCCTGAGCGGTATGACGGCTGCGTGGTCCCATGGTGTTTATACTTGCGTACTATTGTTTGTACAGATGTACGTGGTACCTTCAGGCGTTTGGAAATTGCTTCCAAGGATGAACCAGACTTGTGATCTACAATTTTTTTTTCTGGAGGTCTTGGCTGATTTCTTTTGATTTTCCCATGATGTCAAGCAAAGAGGCACTGAGTTTGAAGGTAGGCCTTGAAATACATCCACATGTACACCTCCAATTTACTCAAATAATGTCAATTAGCCTATCAGAAGCTTCTAAAGCCATGACATCACTTTCTGGAATTTTCCAAGCTGTTTAAAGACCCAGTCAACTTAGTGTATGTAAACTTCTGACCCACTGGAATTGTGATACAGGGAATTATAAGTGAAATAATCTGTCTGCAAACAACTGTTGGAAAAATTACTTGTCATGCACAAAGTAGATGTCCTAACCAACTTGCCAAAACTATAGTTTAACAACAAATTAGTGGAGTGGTTGAAAAACGAGTTTTAAATGACTCCAACCTAAGTGTACGTAAACTTCCGACTTCAACTGTATATAGATGATGTCGCCAGTCTAGGACCGAAAGGAACGTTGACTGAATAATATGCTTTCTACTATTTAGCGAGAGGCAGGACCTATTTCTATAGAATAAGTACATTTCTACTCTTAGCTTTTTTACTAACTCATCAATAAGCTTTTTACTAACTCATCAATAAGCTTTTTAGACAGCTTTTCATCTATTCAGATGCCCAGATATTTGTAAGCTTCTTCCACATTTTGTTACGTTACAGCCTTATTCAAAAATGTATTAACTTACTTATCAATCTACACACTATTGTTTTTATCAATCTACACACAATACCCCATAATGACAAAGCGAAAACAGATTATGAATTTGCAAATGTATTAAAAATAAAAAACAGAAATACATGATATACAAATATTTAGACCCTTTGCTATGAGACACGAAATTGAGCTCAGGTGCATCCTGTTTCCATTGATCATCCTTGAGATGTTTCTACAACTTCATTGGAGTCCACCTGTGGTAAATTCAATTGATTGGACATGATTTGGAAAGGCACACACCTGTCTATATAAAGGTCCCACAGTTGACAGTGCATGTCAGAGCAAAAAGGAAGCCATGAGGTCGAAGCAATTGTTCGTAGAGCGCCGAGACAGGATTGTGTCGAGGCACAGATCTGAGGAAGGGTACCAAAAAAATGTCTGCAGCATTGAAGGTCCCCAAGAACACAATGGCCTCCATCATTCTTAAATGGAAGAAGTTTGGAACCACCAAGACTCTTCCTAGAGCTGGCCACCCAGCCAAACTGAGAAATCGGGGAAGAATTGCCTTGTTCAGGGAGGTGACCAAGAACCAATGGCCACTCTGACAAAGTTCCAAGGTTCCTCTGTGGAAATGGGAGAACCTTCCAGAAGGACAACGATCTCTGCAGCACTCCACCAATCATGCCTTTATGGTAGAGTGGCCAGATGGAAGCCACTCCTCAGTAAAAAGGCACATGACAGCCTGCTTGGAGTTTGCCAAAAGGCACCTAAAGGATTCTCTGGTTTTGAAACCAAGATTGAACTCTTTGGCCTGAATGCCAAGCATCACGTGTTGAGGAAACCAGGCACCGCTCATCACCTGGCCAATACCATCCCTATGGTGAAGCATGGTGGCAGCATCATGCTGTGGAGATGTTTTTCAGAGGCAGGGACTGGGAGACTCGTCAGGATTGAAGGAAAGTAGAACAGAGCAAAGTATAGAGAGATCCTTGATGAAAACCTGCTCCAGAGCGATCAGGACCTCAGGCTGGGGTGAAGGTTTACCTTCCAATAGGACAACGACCCTAAGCACACAGCCAAGATAACGCAGGAGTGGCTTCGGGACAAGTCTCTGAATGTCCTTGAGTGGCCCAGCCAGAGGCCGAACTTGAACTATTATCTAACATCTCTGGAGAGACCTGAAAATAGCTGTGCATTGACACTCCCCATCCAACCTGACAAAGCTTGAGAGGATCTGAAGAGAGGAATGGGAGAAACTCCCCAAATACAGGCGTGTCAAGCGTCATACACAAGATTAGAGGCTGTAATCGCTGTGTACTGAGTAAAGGGTCTGAACACTTATGTAAATTTGATTTGTTTAATTTTTTTTATACATTTGCAAAGATGTCTAAAACCCCGTTTTTGCTTTGTCATTATGGGGTATTGTGTGTAGATTGAGGATTTTTTTAATAAAGCTAACATACCAAAATGTGGAAAAAGTGAAGGAGTACTTTGAATACTTTCCGAATGCACTGTTCATATGCTTAATCATCAGTTATTTTTATGGACTCTAGAGAACATACTTAGTTTTACCTACATTCAATACTAATTTCAGGTCAATAAAGTTTTTCTGTAATATAATGAAGGCAAACTGTTCCTAATTTTGTACACTCAGTGTTTATGCCATATGATTAAAAATTCATTGAGATAGCTGATACACTGAGACAACGACAATCAAATTAAACATATTGGAGATAAGAATATTTTGAAGATAAATATTCAACCTGAAATAGGATACTGGCCATTGGCCCAGTTTTATTGGAAGGCATTCTAATTGGTCAACCACAGGCTAGGGCTGGGTTATAAACTACATCCTGTCCCTTTGTTCACTGGCGAGAACCACAGGAGAGAATCACTAAGGACTGGGAAGGAACCTCCATTTACCTCTCAGCATAACATCTATGATTTATCCTCTTTGAATAAACCTATTTTCCTCCCCCTGATTTGCTTTGGGGTCTGTGTTAAAGAATAACATCAACTAGATCTTACAACTAGACAAAAAGGACATTTTAATTTGAGAATACAACACAGAAACAAAAGACAGAACCACTTCCCCTCTTTATTGCAGGATTGTGATTGATCAATATTGACATTTTGAATAATAGTTTAACAACTAAAACAAGTTTAAACACTTCACTTCAAAAGAACCAACACTTCACTACAAAATGTACAAATAAGATAACTCGTATGTAAGGATTAGACATCTTAGTCTAAACAATAGATAATTGAGTAGTAATAAGTAGGCAATTATAACTAAAGCATCATTTCAGGTTAACAAAAGAACTCCATACCAGCGGTGGCCAACCTTGCTCCACTGATCCCTGATCTAAATTGTAAAATTTTGCATTTTAAAATTTTTGTCATTTAGCAGATGCTCTTATCCAGAGCGACTTACAGCAGTGAATGCATACATTTCATTTCATGCATTTTTTTTTTGTACTGGACCCCCGTGGGAATCGAACCCACAACTCTGGCATTGCACACATCATGCTGGCGTTGCAAACACCATGCTCGACCAACTGGACTGCAACTTTGTGAGCAGACTTCTGTTCCAGCCCAGCAATAGCACACTTGATTATCAACTCATTATTGATGGGCTAAAACAGAACCCTGCACACCAACAAGGGTTGGACTGCTCCAATTATAAATCGGTTTATACATTGTGTGTGTGATGTTTTAACTGTATTTTTGTTTACAACGTGCTAACATATGTAGGCCGACACATATAACCCATGTTAGCAAATGTTCTATACAAAAATACTGCTGGTATTCAAAGTTGCTTTGTGAGAAGGTGTTCAAGTTCACAGTTAGCCATTGTTATGAATGTGAATCTAAGATGGCGTAGCAGTCAGACGTCTTTGTCCTGTCTTGTCCCTTGTATATCTTTTTACATCTTTTTCTTCGCATATCTTTTAAAAATATTTTCCTAAACCTCAACTTCTAAATACTCTCCTGCAACCAGCCTCACCCAATGTGGCGTGGATCAGTGTTTTTTCCTAAAGTATTTCTATTTACTTCGGATCTGGAATCCCTCAACTGAAGCTAGCCAGCTAACTACCTACCAGCTTCAGTCAGCAAACCATTGCTACTGGTCATCAGCTAACCTTTAGCTCGGAAAGCTCTCGCCAGTTCGAACAACGTGACTCAAACCAGAGCATAACGGACCTATTAGTATTTTTTTCCCCATATCCCCGGATTCCTACCGCAAACTCTGAACATTTTTATCTGGATCTTCACAACTAGCTAACCGCAATCCCGGGTGACTACTCCTGGCTAGCGTTTCCATCCCGGAGAAAGCACCAATTAGCCTGAAGCAAGCCCAGCCCGGGCTCCTGTGCTACCACCGAAGCCCACTCCTGGGCTACAATATCCGGATCCCTTCTACTGCCGGTACGGGGCACGGAACCCAACCGATCCTCTACGACTGGAATACTGACATAATCTGCCCGAGGATTCCAACAGGCCCCTCAGGCGCGACGTCCGCTGAAGGCCCATTCTGCTAACCGCGGCCTACTAGCTACCTAGAGCTACTTGGAACCCTACTAATTCCATGACTGGTCTATCGACGTCACCGCACGAAGAGGCAAAAACAGACTTACCCCCATCACGGCGTCCCCCAAAGGCTAACTTGCTAGCCCTGGTCTGTTAACTGCTAGCTTGCCTGCCCCAGTCTGCTAACTGCTAGCCCCAGTCTGACAACTGCTTGCTTGCTAACCCGGTCTGCTAACTGCTAGATTGCCAGCCCCAGTCTGCTAACTGCTAGCTTGTTTAGCCCCGGCCTACTAACTGTTAGCATCGGCCTGCTAACTGCCTGAATCGCCGTGTCCCCAGTCAGCCCAACCACTCACTGGACCCATATGTTCACTTGGCTACGCATGTCTCTCTCTAATATCAATATGCCTTGTCCATTACTGTCCTGGTTAGTGATTACTGTCTTATTTCACTGTAGAGCCTCAAGCCCTGCTCAATATGCCTTAACCAACCATGTTGTTCCATCTCCTACATATGCGTTGACATCACCTGGTTTAAACGTCTCTAGAGACTATATCCCTCTCATCATTACTCAATGCCTAGGTTTACCTCCAATGTACTCACATCCTACCTTACTTTTCTCTGTACACCATGGCTTGAATCTATGCTATCGTGCCCAGAAACCTACTCCTTTTACTCTCTGTTCCGAACGTGCTAGACGGCCAGATCGTATAGCCTTTAGCCGTACCTTTATCCTACTTCTCCTCTGGTGATGTGGAGGTTAATCCAGGTCCTGCAGTGCCTAGCTCCACTCCCACTCCCCAGGTACTCTCATTTGTTGACTTCTGTAACCGTAAAAGCCTTGGTTTCATGCATGTTAACATTAGAAGCCTACTCCCTAAGTTTGTTTTACTCACTGCTTTAGCACACTCTGCCAACCCGGATGTTTTAGCCGTGTCTGAATCCTGATTTAGGAAAACCACCAAAAACCCTGAAATCTCCATCGCTAACTATAACATTTTCCACCAAGATAGAACTGCCAAAGGGGGCGGTGTTGCAATCTACTGCAAAGATAGCCTGCAGAGTTCTGCATTACTATCCAAGTCTGTACCCAAACAATTCGAGCTTCTACTTAAAATTCACCTTTCCAGAAACAAGTCTCTCACTGTTGCCGCTTGCTATAGACCTCCCTCTGCCCCCAGCTGTGCCCTCGATACCATATGTGAATTGATTGCCCCCCATCTATCTTCTGAGCTCGTGCTACTAGGTGACCTAAACTGGGACATGCTTAACACTCCGGCCATCCTACAATCTAAGCTTGATGCCCTCAATCTCACACAAATTATCAATGAACCTACCAGGTAGAACCCCATATCCGTAAACACGGGCACCCTCATAGATGTCATCCTAACTAACTCGCCCACCAAATACACCTCTGCTGTTTTCAATCAAGATCTCAGCGATCACTGCCTCATTGCCTGCATCCGTAATGGGTCTGCGACCAAACGACCACCCCTCATCACTGTCAAACGCTCCCTAAAACACTTCTGCGAGCAGGCCTTTCTAATCGACCTGGCCGGGGTATCCTGGAATGACATTGACCTCATCCCGTCAGTAGATAATGCTTGGCTATTCTTTAAAAGTGCCTTCCTCACCATCTTAAATAAGCATGCCCCACTCAAAAAATGTTGAACTAGGAATAGAGATAGTCCTTGGTTCACTCCAGACCTGTCTGCCCTTGACCAGCACAAAAACATCCTGTGGCGTTCTGCATTAGCATCGAATAGCCCCCGTGATATGCAACTTTTCATGGAAGTTAGGAACAAATATACACAGGCAGTTAGAAAAGCTAAGGCTAGCTTTTTCAAACAGAAATTTGCATCCTGTAGTACCAACTCAAAAAAGTTCTGGGACACTGTAAAGTCCATGGAGAATAAGAGCACCTCCTCCTAGCTGCCCACTGCTCTGAGGCTAGGAAACACTGTTACCACCGATTAATCCACTATAGTTGAGAATTTCAATAAGCATTTCTCTACGGCTGGCCATGCTTTCCACCTGGCTACCCTTACCCCGGTCAACTGCCCGGCACCCTGCACAGCAACCCGCCAAAGTCACCACCATTTCTCCTTCACCCAAAACCAGATAGCTGATGTTGTGAAAGAGCTGCAAAATCTGGACCCATACAAATCAGCCAGACTAGACAATCTGGACCCTCTCTTTCTAAAATTATCTGCAGAAATTGTTGCGATCCCTATTACTAGCCTGTAACCCTCTCTTTTGTATCGCCTGAGATTCCCAAATATTGGAAAGCTGCCGCAGTCATCCCCCTCTTCAAAGGGGGTGACACTCTAGACCCAAACTGCTACAGACCTATATCTATCCTACCCTGTCTTTCTAAGGTCTTCGAAAGCCAAGTTAACAAACAGATTACCGACCATTTTGAATCTCACCGTACCTTCTCCGCGATGCAATCTGGTTTCAGAGCTGGTCATGGGTGCACCTCAGCCACGCTCAAGGTCTTAAACGACATCATAACCGCCATCGATAAGAGACATTACTGTGCAGCCGTATTCATCAACCTGGCCAAGGCTTTCGACTCTGTCAATCACCACATCCTCATCGGCAGACTCAGTAGCCTTGGTTTCTCAAATGATTGCCTCGCCTGGTTTACCAACTACTTCTCAGACAGAGTTCAGTGTGTCAAATCGGAGGGCCTGTTGTCCGGACCTCTGGCAGTCTATGGGTGTGCCACAGGGTTCAATTCTCGGGCCGACTCTTTTCTCTGTACACATTAATGATGTTGCTGTTGATGATTCTCTGATCCACCTCTACGCAGATGACACCATTCTGTATACTTCTGGCCCTTCTTTGGACACTGTTAACTAACCTCCAGATGAGCTTCAATGACATACAACTCTCCTTCCATGGCCTCCAACTGCTCTTAAACGCAAGTAAAACTAAATGCATGCTATACAACCAATCACTGCCCGCACCTGCTCGCCCGTCCAGCATCTGTAAACTGTAAACTCTCCTTCCAGACTCACATTAAGCATCTCCAATCCAAAATTAAATCTAGAATCGGCTTCCTATATCGCATCAAAGCATCCTTCACTCATGCTGCCAAACATACCCTTGTAAAACTGACCATCCTACCGATCCTCGACTTCGGTGATGTCATCTATAAAATAGCCTCCAACACTCTACTCAACAAACTGGATGCAGTCTATCACAGTTCCATCCGTTTTGTCGCCAAAGCCCCATACACTACCCACCATTGCGACTTGTACGCTCTCGTTGGTTGGCCCTCGCTTCATACTTGTCGCCAAACCCACTGACTACAGGTTATCTACAAGTCTCTGCTAGGTAAAGCCCCGCCTTATCTCAGCTCACTGGTCACCATAGCAGCACCCACTCGTAGCACGCGTTCCAGCAGGTATATCTCACTGGTCACCCCCAAAGCCAATTCCTCCTTTGGTCGTCTTTCCTTCCAGTTCTCTGCTGCCAATGACTGGAACGAACTGCAAAAATCTCTGAAGCTGGAGACTCATATCTCCCTCACTAGCTTTAAGCACCAGCTGTCAGAGCAGCTCACAGATCACTGCACCTGTACATAGCCCATCTGTAAACAGCCCATCTATCTACCTCATCCCCATACTGTATTTATTTATCTTGCTCCTTTACACCCCAGTATCTCTACTTGCACATTCATCTTCTGCACATCTACCATTCCAGTGTTTAATTGCTATATTGTAATTACTTCGCCACCACGGCCTATTTATTGCCTTAACTTACCTCATTTTCACTCACTGTATATAGACTTTTTGTTTTCTTTTGTTCTACTGTATTATTGACTATGTTTTGTTTATTCCATGTGTAACTGTGTTGTTGTATGTGTCGAATTGCTATGCTTTATCCTGGCCAGGTCGCAGTTGCAAATGAGAACTTGTTCTCAACTAGCCCACCTGGTTAAATAAAGGTGAAATAAAAAATAATAATGTAAATGCAAAATGAAAAATACCAGTGGCCCGGCTTTGGCCCCAAGTGAGAGCAGGTCTGCCGGAGCCATGGCCCAGTGAGACACGGGTGGCAGCAAGTGTAGATGAAAACCGAAAAGTCTGAGCCTTTTGGGTAAAACACTGGGGTAGATCCTGTATGGATATGCACCATTTCTCTCTTGGGACATTCATTGGGACTTCTCGCTTCATCTGCAAACACAGGCTTTCACAGTGCTCCATATTTGAGGACAGAAAACATAAAAGAAAACAGGTTTCATAATACATCACTGAATATTATGTTGGTATTACAGTATCTCTGTCCTCAAAGTTTCACTCTAGTACTGTAACTGGATCTGTAAACTTTTCATAATGTCCTCCCACAAAGTCACCTGCCCTATCCAGTTGCCTAAGCTCTCCCTTCACTGACAGCTGGAGCTACAATTTCACCCTCTTCCATGGATGTTATCTACAAATGCATTTGGAGACTGTAAATGAAAAACAATTATTACATCAAGATAGCTAGGTAATAGAACGTTAGCTTGCTGCTGACATTTAATTAACTTAGCTAAACAGTGTGTAAAGTTAGCTAGTTAGCAGCTCAGTTAACCTACTTTTCAAAATATATTTACTTACTTGAATAGGTCCTCCAGTGCCTGTTTTTGGGTCCTTACAAAAAATAAAAAAAATTTAAAAAAATGGGCACGATTTTTTCAGTGGCAGCAAAGCGCAACCATGTGGATGAATGGAGACAAGGCAAAAAGTGTGCGTGTCACCAGAGCAGTTTAGAACGTGTTGTGATGTTTGACTTTACCAGCGTAATCCACTTTCAATAAATATAAATCGCAGTTAGCCACACTTGATAACTAGCACACGTAACAAATCTACAAACTGTGTCCTACGGAAAATAGTGACGCACATAACACACAGCACCTCTTCTACGGGCATGTGGGGGAGGGTTCTTGAAATGTAACATCCAACTGAAATCTTGCTGCTGGGAGCCAGTGGACTATTCAAACCATTTTTGCAATACAAAAAAATCTCAGAGGGAGGCATGACAATGATATGATTTGTGGTATGGCAACGAGAGACTAGTTACAGTGTTACACAAGACATGCAAAGAGCGTTGAGAGTTGTAACTTTGCTAACAAGCAATGCAGGGGATGGAGTATTTGGCAAAGGAAAAAAAAAGAAAAGCATGCAAGCATAACGCATTAAAAAAAACTTTTGGGGGAGGGAACACCTCTGTTCACTTGGAAGTGGTGCATGCAATCACAGCTGTATAGTAGAAACATTATGGTTTGTGTGTTCAAAGAGAACACATCATTATTTATTGCCTTTTATAGAAGCTATTTTAGAGAGGTTTCTGTTTTGACCACAGCATTACGTCATACTATACTGCACATCTGAAAAGATCAGTTATATGTAGTGTTGTTTTGGCCAAACTAAGAATGAGAACATGCTGGATGGATTGCATGGGGGGGAAATAAGCCCACACACAACTGTCTTATTCCTTAAGATCATTTAATATGGAGGAATTGACCCTGTCAATTGTTCATCGTGCATTATTGGTGATGCACATATAGTTGTGAGTACTTCATCATAAGCCTTCGGGTGACAGAAGACACATTCTCAAAAATGTAGCCAAAACTCAGATCCTTCCCAATTCGCTCTGTGGCCAGATCTCAGACTGGCTGACTGAGGTCATAGTATGGATACTAGAGTTTCATGCCAACTGGGTTAGTTTTCCAGGTGTCATTCAGTTCAGGACTACTTTCAGGCCACTCCGAGAAGTGGACAATGCCAACAACTGGGTGGCCTGCAGAACCAGCTGTGCAAATTACCTTACATGGCTCCAATACCAGGAGCTGCTAGGAGCTCTGTTATGGATGCACATTTCTGGACACAAACCTCAGAATTGGGGGATTTCTGAAAAACTTAGGATTTTGGGGAAATAAAAACCTGGGCATTTTCGGAAAGCTTCTGGAATTGTATAACCCTAATCTTTGGTAAAAGGATCAAGGGTCAGTATGTGGTTTATTACCAGTCTCTGCATGGGTCTTCTTTTGCTCTAGGTTGGCAGTGACGTCATGAACATCCACGTAGGCCCGAACTAGTCGCCATAAGAACGTAGTGTTCTGTCCAAACTGAAGAAAAGAGGTGTCAGTGTCAAACTTCATATTATTGACGTTTATTTGGAGGCAGGGTTTAACTAGGCGCTCTTCTGCGCCAACCTGGATTCAAATAGTATTTGCTTTCTTTCAAATACTGTAAGCACCTTTGGATTAGGCCTGTCTACAGTGCCAGATGGGCAAGATTTGCTCTTTTGGAACTATTCAATTTGTTGCATTGCACCAAGCAAACCAAAGCAAGCTCAATCAAGCGCATGGGACATTTTTTGAAAGAAAGCAAATACTATGTGAACCCATGTCTGCTACTGCTGTGATTTATAACAAAAACAGATATCTACTAGCCCTAGGACATCGAAACTCAAGACTTGGACAGTTGGTTGATGTGGCCCACCTGCTCCCTCTTATCCAGCATGGTGCGGAGGCACTCCCTCTTGTCTCCATCGCTGCCGTCGTGTAGAGCGTCCACCCTATCCAGAAGGGCTGAGAACTCATTCAAAGGCTCAATCACAGTCACTTCATACGGACTCTGACCCTCAGCCTCAATCTGCTCTTCTTCCTCAGAATCGGTTAAAGCTGTTATGTACCTGAAACACAAAAAGCATTCATTAGCACCACAGCCTACACCTTCCTAATATTGAGTTGCACCCCCTTTTGCACTCAGAACAGCCTCAATTTGTCAGGTAATGGACTACAAGGTTTCGAAACTGTTCCAAAGGGATGCTGGCCCATGTTGACTCCAATGCTTCCCACGGTTGTGTCAAGTTAGCTGAATGTCCTTTGTGTGGTGGACCATTCTTGAGACACACGGGAAACTTATGTGAAAAACCCAGCAGCGTTTCAGTTCTTGACACACTCAAACCAGGTGTGCCTGGCACTTACTACCATACTCTGTTCAAAGGCACTTACATCTTTTGTTCTGCCCATTCATCCTCGGAATGGCTCACATACACAATCCATGTCTCAAGGCTTAAAACAATCCATGTCTCAAGGTATCCTCCCCTTCATCTACACTGATTGAAGTGGATGTAACAAGTGACATCAATAAGGGATCATAGCTTTCACCTGGATAGTCTGTCATGGAAAGAGCACTGTTCCTAATGTTTTGTACATTCAGTGTATATTCTCAGTTCCCGTGGCATGTGTTTTCATAGTAAACATAGGTGGGAGGAAGATGAACTGAAGGTGGTTCAAATTAGGGTTGAAGATTTTCATACCGTTCCTGTACCATACCGGGGTATACGGTATTACCGGCATTGATTGTTGTAACCAAGAAGCTTGATCTTGCAAGCTAGTAAGTTAGCAAACCAAATACATAGCTGGAGCCCTGAGCTGGAGATCATTCTCTAAGATGTGCCAAATAAATTAATTTACAGCTAGTGCAGCACGCACCAACAGGCTATTCCTAAAATGTAGACTGGCATTATAAATAAGAATTTGTTCTTAACCGACTTGCCTAGTTACATTTTATTTATTTAGTTACATTTTATTTATTTAACTAGGCAAGTCAGTTAAGAACAAATTCTTCTTTACAATGAAGGCCTAGGACCAGTGAGTTAACTGCCTTGCTCAGGGGCAGAAAGACAGATTTTTTACCTTGTCAGCTCGGGGATTCGATCTAGCAACCTTTTGGTTACTGGCCCAACGCTCTAACCACTATGCTACCTGCCACCCCTAAATAAAGGTGAAAAAATGTAGAGTGAAGGCTGAGAGTATCTCCAGAAAGGGAGCTTCAGTTAATGAGTGATTTTTATTACCTCCTCTCTGCCAGACGCTGTCAATAACGGATGAACATTCACTGCATATTTACACGCAAACAGCGACATGTTTGTTTACATAAGTGGGTCACTTAATTGTGTGTCTAGCAGTTAAAAAGTCAGACACTTGAAGGGTTTCCCGTGCCAAACACAGGGAGACTGGTCTCTGTCATGGCACGCAGTGTCGGACACTTGTCTCTTTCATTGTGAGGCATACATACGGGGTCTTCCCTGTGGCTCAGATGGTAGAGCATGGTGTGTGCATTGCCAGGGTTGTGGGTTCGATTCCCACGGGGGGTCAGTACAAAAAAAAAAAAAAAAGAAATGTATGCATTCACTACTGTAAGTCGCTCTGGATAAGAGCGTCTGCTAAATGACTAAAATGTAAATGTAATACAATGTGCCTGCATTAGCACTGCTTTTACAGCCTTCGAAAAAGGTCCCCTTTCAATTACTGTAGCTAAGTATGTACTAACACCCACAGCTAACACTTGAGTAGGGGAAGGGAAAAAGCTGACAGTCAGGTAGAAATAAAAAAGACATGGAGGACTGAAAGTGAAAAAATTAAAACATGAAAGGCCTCCATTAAGTTCCGGCAACAGCTGCGTGTCCGTCGTCTGTGGTTCTGGGAAAGTTTTGGTCTGTGAGCGATGGTTCTGGGTAAGGGGGAGGTGTGTTGGAGTGGGCTACCGACAGGTGCATCTTGGGCCCACAACTGGAGGCCCCATCTTAGATCCCTCTCACCCCACATACCTCAGGCCCGAATAGCTGATTACTTAAAATCAGTGCCTTTGAGACAAAAGTATGTGTTTGCAGGAAAACTGCAACACTGCTTCTCTGCAGGGCAGGCAGCAAAATCCAATGACGTAAGAACCTGGCAAGCCAATGTTGGAATTCTACTTCCCTACAATAATATTTTCAGAGACTACCAAATGCTTGAGAAAAGTTAACAGCCAACGTCTAAAACTTCAGGAATAGTGTGTCACTAGTCTTGAAATAGATAACATAGTTGATGTAAAGTTCTTAAGCAACACAAGCAAATGGCTATAGACCTATTAGCCTATTTCTCCAATTTTCACTCTGTAAAAATGGACACAAATCCAGTCATGGAAGTGCTTTAATCTTAGAGATGGGCACGGTTATTCGAAAATCCGAACAGACATTAATATCCGATTACTTGGGAGTGTATTCATTTTCACCAAAAAAATATAGGCCTATTTTGACAAGGAAAAGGCTTGGTCTAAATTTAAATTAAATAATCTGTGACATTGCTATATAGCCTACAACAATAGACCATTACATTCAAAACACTAAAAACACTTGACCTTTTATATGACTGCACCCCATATCACCACCGATAAACCCACTATAATTGAGAATTTCAATAAGCATTTTTCTACGGCTGGCCATGCTTTCCACCTGGCTACCCCTATACAGCAGTCAACAGCACTGCACCCCCCAGAGCTACTCGCCCAAGCCTTCCCCATTTCTCCCAAATCCATTCAGCTGATGTTCTGAAAGAGCTGGAAAATCTGGACCCCTACAAATCAGCCGGGCTAGACAATCTGGACCCTTTCTTTCTAAAATTATCTGCCGAAATTGTTGCAACCCCTATTACTAGCCTGTTCAACCTCTCTTTCGTGTTGTCTGAGATTCCCAAAGATTGGAAAGCAGCTGCTGTCATCCCCCTCTTCAAAGGAGGGGACACTCTTGACCCAAACTGCTACAGACCTATATCTATCCTACCCTGCCTTTCTAAGGTCTTCGAAAGCCAAGTCAACAAACAGATTACCGACCATTTAGAATCCCACCGCACCTTCTCTGCTATGCAATCTGGTTTCAGAGCTGGTCACGGGTGCCACAGGGTTAAATTATTGGGCCAACTCTTTTCTCTGTATACATTAATGATGTCGCTCTTGGTGCTGATGAGCCTCTGATCCACCTCTACGCAGAAGACACCATTCTGTACACTTCTGGCCCTTCTTTGGACACTGTGTTAACAACCCTCCAGACGAGCTTCGATGCCATACAGTCTCCTTCCGTGGCCTCCAACTGCTCTTAAATACAAGTAAAACTAAATGCATGCTCTTCAACCGATCGCTGCCTGCACCTGCCCGCCTGTCCAGCATCACTACTCTGGACGGTTCTGACTTAGAATATGTGGACAACTACAAATACCTAGGTGTCTGGTTAGACTGTAAACTCTCCTTCCAGACTCACATCAAACATCTCCAATCCAAAGTTAAATCTAGAATTGGCTTCCTATTTCACAACAAAGCATCCTTCACTCATGCTGTCAAACATACCCTCGTAAATCTGACCATCCTACCGATCCTCGACTTCGCGATGTCATTTACAAAATAGCCTCCAATACCCTACTCAACAAACTGGATGCAGTCTATCACAGTGCCATCCGTTTTGTCACCAAAGCCCCATATACTACCCACCACTGCGACCTGTACGCTCTCGTTGGCTGGCCCTCGCTTCATACTCATCGCCAAACCCACTGGCTCCAGGTCATCTACAAGACTGCTAGGTAAAGTCCCCCCTCATCTCCGCTCACTGGTCACCATAGCAGCACCCACCTGTAGCACCGCTCCAGCAGGTATATCTCTCTGGTCACCCCCAAAGCCAATTCCTCCTTTGGCCAGCTCTCCTTCCTGTTTGCTGCTGCCAATGACTGGAATGAAGTACACAAATCTCTGAAACTGGAAACACTTATCTCCCTCACTAGCTTTAAGCACCAGCTGTCAGAGCAGCTCACAGATCACTGCACCTGTACATAGCCCATCTATAATTTAGCCCAAACAACTACCTCTTCCCCTACTGTATTTATTTATTTATTTTGCTCCTTTGCACCCCATTATTTATATTTCTACTTTGCACTTCCTTCTACTACAAATCTACCATTCCAGTGTTTTACTTGCTGTATTGTATTTACTTTGCCACTATGGCCTTTTTGCCTTTACCTCCCTTATCTCACCTCATTTGCTCACATTGTATATAGACTTATTTTTCTGTGTAACTCTGTGTTGTTGTATGTTGTCAAACTGCTTTCCTTTATCTTGGCCAGGTCACAATTGTAAATGAGAACTTGCTCTCAACTTGCCTACCTGGTTAACCTGTTATGGATAGGGGGCAGTATTTTCACAGCCGGATAAACGTACCTGATTTAATCTGATTATTACTCCTGCCCAGAAACTAGAATATGCATATAATTATTAGCTTTGGATAGAAAACACTCCAAAGTTTCTAAAACTGTTTGAATGGTGTCTGTGAGTATAACAGAACTCAATTGGCAGGCCAAAACCTGAGAAGATTCCAAACAGGAAGCGCCCTCTCTGACCATTTTTTGTCCTCCTTGATCATCTCTATCCAATACAGGGGATCTCTGCTGTTACGTAACACTTCCTACGGCTCCCATGGGCTCTCAGAAGGCGGCAAAAAGCTGAATGACGTAATTCCAAGCCCTGGCTGAAAAGCTTTAGCGCATTTGCTAAGTGGTCTATCAGCAGACAATGGGACTCATGCTCGTGCACGAGACGACCCCATGTTTTTATTCTATCGTCTTTGAACGGATACAACGACTCCCGGTCGGAATATTATCGCTTTTTTACGAGAAAATGTTAACCTCTCTGGCGCACGTGGGACGAATTCGTCCCACCTACGTAACAGCCACGTCAATCCAGTGGCGCGATTTTTGAATCGTTTGAAATACTATTACTTCAATTTCTCAAACATATGACTATTTTACAGTTATTTAAAGACAAGAATCTCGTTAATCTAACCACACTGTCCGATTTCAAAAAGGCTTTACAACGAAAGCAAAACATTAGATTATGTCAGGAGAGTGCCCAGACAGAAATAATCAGACACCCATTTTTCAAGCTAGCATATCATGTCACATAAACCCAAACCACAGCTAAATGCAGCACTAACCTTTTATGATCTTCATCAGATGACACACCTAGGACATTATGTTATACAATACATGCATGTCTGTTCAATCAAGTTCATATTTATATCAAAAACCAGCTTTTTACATTAGCATGTGACGTTCAGAAAAAGCATACCCCCCGCAAACTTCCGGGGAATTTACTAACAGTTTGCTAAATTACTCACGGTAAACGTTCACAAAAAGCATAACAATTATTTTAAGAATTATAGATACAGAACTCCTCTATGCACTCGATATGTCCGATTTTAAAATAGCTTTTCGGATGAAGCACATTTTGCAATATTCTAAGTACATAGCCCGGCATCACGGGCTAGCTATTTAGACACCCACCCAGTTCAGCCTTCACCAAAATCACATTTCCTATAAGAAAAATGTTCTTACCTTTCTTGTTCTTCGTCAGAATACACTGCCAGGACTTCTACTTCAATAACAAATGTAGGTTTGGTCCCAAATAATCCATCGTTATATCCAAACAGCGACGTTTTGTTTGTGAGTTCTAGACACTATCAGAATGCTACATCACGGTCACGAGCATGGCGTGACAAAAAATGTCTAAATATTCCATTACCGTACTTCGAAGCATGTCAACCGCTGTTTAAAACCAATTTTTATGCCATTTATCTCGTAGAAAAGCGATTATATTCCGACCGGGAATCTGCAATGAGCCTAAACAGCTGAATGAAATTTCTCCACGGGGGCGAATCGTGCACGCGCCTCATTCAATGGTCCTCTGATCGGCCACTTACCAAAGGCGATAATCTGTTTCAGCCAGAGGCCGCCTCGTCATCCTTCAGGTTTTTCCCGGGTTCTGAGAGCCTATTGGAGCCCTAGGAATTGTCACGTTACAGCTAAGATCCTTACTTTTCAATAAACAGATGCAAGACGCACGACTCCTTGTCAGACAGGCCACTTCCTGCATGAAACCTTGTCAGGTTTTTGCCTGCCATAGGAGTTCTGTTATACTCACAGACACCATTCAAACAGTTTTAGAAACTTTAGGGTGTTTTCTATCCAAACCTGAACAATAATATGCATATTCTAGCTTCTGAGTTGGTGTAGGAGGCAGTTAAAAATGGGCACATATTTTTTCCAAAATACTCAATACTGCCCCCTAGCCCAAACAGGTTAAACAGCGGTTGACATGCTTCGAAGTACGGTAATGGAATATTTAGAATTTTTTTGTCACGAAATGCGTCGTGCTTGTAACCCTTCTTTACCATTCTGATAGTGTCTTGAACGCACAAACAAAACGCTGCTGTTTGGATATAACTATGGATTATTTGGGACCAAACCAACATTTGTTATTGAAGTAGAAGTCCTGGGAGTGCATTCTGACGAAGAACACCAAAGGTAATCAAACTTTTATAATAGTAAATCGGAGTTTGGTGAAGGCTAAACTTGCTGGGTGTCTAAATAGCTAGCCCTGTGATGCCGGGCTATCTACTGAGAATATTGCAAAATGTGCTTTCACCGAAAAGCTATTTTAAAATCGGACATATCGAGTGCATAGAGGAGTTCTGTATCTATAATTCTTAAAATAATTGTTATGTTTTTTTGTGAACGTTTATCGTGAGTAATTTAGTAAATTCACCGGAAGTTTGCGGGGGGTATGCTAGTTCTGAACGTCACATGCTAATGTAAAAAGCTGGTTTTTGATATAAATATGAACTTGATTGAACAAAACATGCACGGGATTCCACTGGCTGTTGAGTAGGTGGGACGATTTCGTCCCACATACCCTAGAGAGGTTAAAAAAGGTCTTGCCCACATCGGGTACGGAAAGCATGATGACACAGTCATCCGGAACAGCTGGTGCTCTCATGCATGCTTCAGCGTAGGCTCGTCTGGTAGGCTCGCGTCATTGGGCAGCTCGTGGCTGGGTTTCCCTTTGTAGTCCGTAATAGTTTGCAAGCCCTGCCACATCCAACGAGTGTCAGAGCCGGTGTAGTAGGATTCAATCTTAGGCCTGTATTGACGCTTTGCTTGTTTCAGTGGTAGAAAAAAAATCACTGGAAAACAAACTGAATGATCTACGGTCGAGACTATCCTACCAATGAGTTAAAAAGTGTAGGCAATTCCCTGTAGGCAGTTCCCTGTGGCTCAGTTGGTAGAGCATGGTGTTTGCCACGCCAGCTTGGTGTGTGCAACTCCAGGGTTGTGGGTTCGATTCCCACGGGGGGCCAGTACAAAAAAAAAAAAAATGGTATGAAATGTATGCATTCACTACTGTAAGTCGCTCTGGATAAGACCATCTGCTAAATGACTAAAATGTAATGTAAAATGTAATATCTTATGTTTCACAGAGTTGTAGCTGAATGACGACAAAGCTAGTATAGAGCTGGCTGAGTTTTCCGTGCATCGGCAGAACAGAGCAGCTACGTCTGGTAAGGCGAGGGGCGGGGTGTGTATATTTTGTCAAAAACAGCTGGTGCGCAATGTCTAATATTAAAGAAGTCTCAAAGTATTGATCGCCTGAGGTAGAGTACCTCATGATGAGCTGTAGACCACACTATCTACGAAGCGTTTATCTATATTATTTGTAGCCGTCTATTTACCACCACAAACGATGCTGGCACTAAGACCACACTCAAAGAGCTGTATAAGGCCATAAGCAAACAAGAAAATGCTCCAGAAGCTGTGCTCCTAGTGGCCGGGGACTTTAATGCAGGCAAACTTAAATCAGTTTTACCTAACTTCTACCAGCATGTCACGTGTAACCAGTAGGGGAAAAAAATCTAGACCACCTTTACTCCACACACAGAGATGCATACCCCCCCCCCCCCCCCCCCAATTTGGCAAGTCTGACTAGAATTCTATAATCCTTATTCCTGCTTACAAGCGAAAACTAAAGCAGCAAGTACCAGTGACTCGCTCAATACTGAAGTGGTCAGATGACGTGGATGCTACGCTACAGGACTGTGTTGCTAGAACAGACTGAAATGTGTTCCGGGCTTTATCCAATGGTATTGAGTAGTATACCACTTAGTCATCAACTTCATCAATAAGTGCATCAACATTGTCCCCACGGTGACCGTACGTACATATCCCAACCAGAAGCCATGGATTACAGGCAACATCCGCACCGAGCTAAAAGGCTAGAGCTGCCGCTTTCAAGGAGCGGGACACTAATCCGGACGCTTTTAAGAAATCCCGCTATGCCCTCAGACGAACCATCAAACAGGCCTGTGGTGTAAAGTACTTAACCTCTTAATAACAAGAATTTAAGCTTTATGCCAATATCCTGGGAAATGTCCTTGCTACATACAACCTCATGCTAATCGCATTAGCCTACATTAGCTCAACCGTCCTGTGCATGGTCTCCGATCCCAAAGAAGTTCTCCAGAAGCTCTTTTCGGTCATAAGAGTCCATCACTTGGTTCTCTCACACAATTGCATTGCCTATAAAGAAAATTGCACATCATGAGCATTCATGAAGTGTTTCATTAAATTTGCATTGATGTCAGAGTGATTAGAGGGACAATAGAGCGCTGAGTACAAGGCAGCTAGCATTTTGGTAGGCTACTAATGACCATCACAGCTTGGAGAAGCCTAATTACATGACTAAATGTTCACGTGGAATTTTACTGCCGTCATGACTAGTGACCACCAGTGTGGCGGTAATACGGTCACTGTAACATCCCTACCAGGGTGCATTGGGTTGTTTATATACCGTTATTATGCTTCCTCCATTTACATTAGGGGAACAAACATCACAGGGCCCGCGGTGCTGTTTCAACACTAAACAAAAAACACACACACACACAGCCATCTAACTTGACTGTGTTCCGTGCCAGTTTGATTCAGGTCTAGTTAAGGGACGAGGGGAAAGGGTAAAGCGAGTGGAGGCCTACTACAGTGGCAGCAGGTGCCTTATAAAGGACGAGAAGGATGATGAACATTGAGAGAGAGAGAAAAAAAAGGTACAGGTACTACCTACACCATTTTACACTTGTCTTGAAGGCTCAGATTTGGGTTAGCATTTCTTACTGTAATACAACACGTGGCTGCTGAAAACTTCAAGGGGCCAAAGGGACATGTTCAGCACTGGCTCTGTGGATTGCTACTCTCCCTGAATACATAGAGCACTCCAGTAATGTTGTCATGGAGTATATTTTCAAAAGCTTAATAGAGATGAAGGATGAAAGAAATTCCCTCCAGCTGCTTTGATGACACAATGACAGTGCTTAACACCTTTAGGGCCAATCATCACCTATCCTTTGGGTGCAATGTTTTAACCGCACTGTGTGTAGAGCACACACTAATTAGTGTACAGGACTAAACATGATACAAATAGTTGCCCTGTACTTTGATGTAGTGCTACTTTAACCTTGGCACCAAATGAATGTCTTAGTAAATGCCATATTAAAAAGTCTTAAGATCTAATGCTAGTTCTACACACAGACAACATTCTCTCAGTGAGAGGGATTAGACATTTAATATGGAGACGGAGAATCCAGGTTGGAGTGTTTCAAGGGAGCTTAGCAGCAGTGGTCACCATGGTAAAGCGTCAAAACCAACATGAAGAGTTTAAACTCCCAACATCCTCTGATCTAGGTAGCAATAAGCTCAGCTCATAGAGAATGCATCACTGGTAGTGAGAGGGGCCTCTCAGGGGTTGATTTTGATTGGGGGACTTGGTTCATCTTTCCATCAATCCTGACTAGCTTCCCAGTTCCTGCCGCTGAAAAACACCCCCACAGCATGATGCTGCCACCACGCTTCACCATAGGGATGGTGCCAGGTTTCCTCCAGACGTGCCGCTTGGCATTCAAGCCAAAGAGCTCAATCTTGGTTTCACCAGACCAGAGAATCTTGTTTCTCATGGTCTGAGAGTCCTTTAGGGGCCCTTTGGCAAACTCCAAGCGAGCTGTCATGTGCCTTTTACTGAGGAGTGGCTTCCTTCTGGCCACTCTACCATAAAAGGCCTGATTGGTGGAGTGCTGCAGAGATGGTTGTCCTTCTGGAAGATTCTGCCATCGCCACAAAGGAACTCTGGAGCTCTGTCACCTCCCTGACCAAGGCCCTTCTCCCTCGTTTGGCCGGGGGGCCAGCTCTAGGAAGAGTCTTGGTGGTTCCAAACTTCTTCCATTTAAGAATGATGGAGGCCACAGTGTTCTTGGGGACCTTCAATGCTGCAGGGCTCCCGATTGGCGCAGCAGTCTGAGGCACTGCATCTTAGTGCTAGAGTCTTCACTACAGACCCTGGTTCGATTCCAGGCTGTATCACAACCGCCTTGATTGGGAGTCCCATAGGGCAATGCACAATTGGCCCAGCTTCATTCAGGTTAGGGTTTGGATGGGGCAGGCTGTCATTGTAAAATAATAAATAATTCTTAACCAAATTGATTTTATTGATGTATTATATTAAGTTAAAATAAGTGTTCATTCAGTATTGTTGTAATTGTCATTATTACAAAAATATATCTCTATAACTCATATATATATATATATATATATAAAAAAACGGCATTGGCTTTTTTTGGTCCTCCAATAATCGGTATCGGAGTTGAAAAATCATAATCGGTCGACTTCTAATGTCAATGCTTCCCCAAGACGGTTTCTGACAGTTTGTGCAGAAATGTTTCAGTTGTGCAAACCCACAGTTTCATCAGCTGTCCAGGTGGCTGGTCTCAGACGATCCCACAGGTGAAGAAGCCGAATGTGGAGGTCCTTGGCTGGCGCGGTCACATGTGGTCTGCGGTTGTGAGGCACACTGGACCTACTGCCAAATTCTCTAAAACAACATTAGCGGCTTATGGTAGAGAAATAAACATCCAATTATTTGGCAACAGCTCTGGTGGTCATTCCTGCAGTCAGCATGCCAATTGCATGCTCCCTCAAAACTTCAGACGTCTGTGGCATGGTGTTGTGACAAAACTGCACATTTTAGAGCGGCCTTTTATTGTTCCCAGCACAAGGTGCACCTGTGTAATAATCATGCTGTTTAATCAGCTTCTTGATATGCCACACCTGTCAGGTGGATAGATTCTCTTGGCAAAGGAGAAAGGCTCAGTAACAGAGAAACTAATTTGTGAACAAAATTAGAGAGAAATAATATTTTTGTGTATATGGAAATGTCCTGGGATCTTTTGACCTACGGCGATTCTAGTGTTAAAAGAGAATTATAAAAAGTGAATACTTCTATGCAAATGTTGTTGATCAGTACAATAAAATAAGTCCCAACAGGAACAAAAACAGCTTGTTTTTCATCTGTAGCTCCATGAAATCAACCAAAACAAGCCCAAGAACTCAATGCATGCACACATTCATGTTGAATTTGAAATCACCTTTATTGCAAATAGGCCTAGGCGACATCTTGATTTAACCAGTTTATCAATAGATTAGAAATGTACCATTCAAATAAATGATTATCATGTTATGTTGTTAAAAAAAAATTATTTTGTTGTTGACAAAAGTCAAATTGATTGTATGATTCTATAACTGACTAATTAATACATACATAAAAAAATGGATCAAGTGTCATTCTGTGACTTTGGCTAATACACCTTTTTATGCCATGGTATCAATTTGGTATCGAAGTCAAAATTCTGGTATCATGACAACACTAGTCTGCCTCTCCAACAGGGATGAGGATAAACTCCATTGATTACAAAAGGTAACAGAAATTACCCAATGACTCGGTCTTCATCATGTGAAATAGTATATGATTTATTTTTTGTATTACACTTCCATTCTATTAGATTTATCACTACAAAAGAATAGGAGAGTAGTACGCTTTATAGTAGACCATCTATTATTTTGGTTCCTATCACAACAAACTATATCACTCAAGTATGGACTGGTTCCACCAGTCTGAACCATAAACCCTGTAGTAAATGATGGCCTGAGTAACAGTGCCTAGGCCCTCAAAGTCTAAACGAGGAAGTGCAAGGCACAGCCGCAGACAGACTGAACTAAGACACCAAAACAACAATGATTAACTACCCACAGTACTCTGGCTGGCAGTTGGCCTGCTTGTTATGTTGTTACAGCAAGAATTGCTCTAGGCGACTGCTGCCAGAGCTCTGCCAGGAAATAAATCTGGAGCCAACTTAACTGGTGGGAGGAACCATGATCCACCTCTGATCTGAAGCCCATTATACACCTCTACCCCGCCCACTTCGCTGAGTTTGGATGCCAAGCCAGGTGCTTCTTTTTCTTGGCATTCTTAGTGAAAGTAAAGTCAATCGAGGTGATCCTCTCATAGTCAGAGCAATGTCCCGCAACGCTATAACAAGTTATTAATCCACAGCATTTTCTTGTTTCAAGGAAGTCCCAGAACATCACTAAGAAAAGTTTACCCCTTTATATTCACCACCAGAAAATATCAAACGCGCTTTTTTTTTTCAGAGATCAAGACTATACTGTGAACAGGCGTAACAGAATAGCCTCATGTCTCGCTCCACTTTCTGTTCTCACCTCTTGCATATGAAATGGGACGTCGTTGCAGGCTGCAATTATGGTATTAGGAACCATTTGGTGGTGGCTTGTGGTTACAACAATCATGTTCAAAAGGGAAAGCCATTGGATGTCAGTTTGGTCATTCTTGTCACACAGTCAGTCATTCGCATACCCGGGCGACCCATAGGGAAGATAACAGTAACAGGGGGAAAAAAATCCAATAGGGCCTACTGAGGTTCAATGCCAAGTTCAGATTTACTGCTCAATCAAAATTACATTTGGATAAAAGTAAGCATGCGGAATCTTCCTCTAAGCAAGAAACACATTTTTTTTTAAATGATTCCAAAATTGTAATAAGCAAGCCTACGTGGGTAATATTCATTTCAACTGAAACTTCTCACAAAGCTTTAACACCACAAGTGTCTTAATATTATTTTAATCTTTTAATTTTCACTACTTACATGTTAATATATTAAGGGTTTTTAAGAGGCAGTGAATTTAAAGAGACATCTGTTATGTTATTCTAGGCTGGCGTGTTATCAAGGTATTTGGCTGCGGACGGAGGAGGATGGGCATGTGGCACTACTGTAAATTCCACTCTGACACCCCAGCCACATTCACATACTTCTCATTTAACCAGACATAATGATTGAGCAAGTCAATTTGGCTTTGCAATGCAAGGTGAGCATGTAACCTTGGCTCATTAAGATATTGAATGTGTTTACAAGCACACTAACAAATTAAGCGGAGCCAGTTCAGAAAGGAAACCAGAGTGCCCCGCCTCGGGCTGACGCACCAGCTGAGATGGCATCAATTAGAGGCTAGTATCAATCACGCCAACCTTATTTGACGGCCTATTTAAGCTGACCGGATCTGCTCACTCACTGCTACTGCTAATATGTGCTGGCTTCTTGCTCCCACCACAACCCCAGCCTCCACCTGTTAGGTTCTGTGTTCCTGTCGGGAGATGGCTGGCTGCAAGTAGGACCTTCAACAGGTACTCGTCTCTATTGCGTAAGTGGAGGTATTTCACCTAAATACAGAGAAATTCATGTTTGTTCTATGTCAAAACCCATTATTTCTCCCCAGTAGGATTCAATCGCGAGTCAGGACCAAAAGATAGAGAGAATGTGGGCTATCAAGGGCGGATCACTCAAACAAGGGTAAAACACCTGGTTTCCTGAGCAATCTTTTAAATTATTGGGACATGTAACAGCTTATAAATCGGTGTTCCAGCGGTGTATTTGATCTGCGCATGTACCGGCTCCAGTAGCGCAAGACTCCCTCTTATGCACGAGTGAAGTGAGTTTCGGAAAAACTTAAAAAGTACGCATCTTAGAAATAGTTCACATACAAACCTTGTATGTCTGTACTCAATCAAATAGTCTTTGCAAAAATAACATGGTCACTGTGGCAGAGCGTTTATTTTGATTGACGATTTCCTGTGTTTATCAAAAGTCCCATCAGTAGCCTTATTTCAGATGTGTCCACGTGAACAGGCTTATTAGGGAAATCGTTCTTGCAAAGCATGTACACGTTTTAAATGAACTATTAAATTAAATGCATGCAACTGTGCTCACTGATCAAGTACAGGTGGGATAGTTAAGGTGGTGCAGCTGGCAAAGAGGAAACCAGCATTTCAGTATAAAATGCGTGGTGGATGCTTTGATAGAGATGATACTACCTACTGCAATCATACCATATTAATATCAGTGAATAAGTGTATTGTTGTAGGAAATGTAAAAGGAGCTTGAGCCATTGAACATAAAATAGTACTGAGCCATTAACCGAAATGTCTGTTTTTCATTTTTTAAACAACTAATTGACCGACGTCCATTCAATTATTTAAAATCCATTTAATTCTGGGGGGTTTTCTGTGAGCTCGATGTGCAGTTTCTGTCGAGATAAATCAGATCAAGCCTGAACTGTGGGATGTAGTAGGGAGTTGTAGTTTCCAACAGGCCAATATTATACATAGTTTAGAGCAGAAAACATGGTAATTAATTAAAATGACCATAATCCATTGCGCACCCGTCTGTGCAGAGTAGACATGGAGACAGAAGAGAGAACCATGATCGAGAGGGATAGAAAGCAGTTGCTTCGTGAGCCTGAAAACACATGATCTAAGTGATAGGTGGTACTCAGCAGTCATAAAAAGTATGTCTTATTTCCTCAAATTGTGATTTTTGTCAGACAGCATAGGCAGAAGCTCTTTTTTTAACCCCTTTTTCCTCCCCATGGTATCCAATTGGTAGTAAGTCTTATCTCATCGCTGCAACTCCCGTACAGACTCGGGAGAGGCGAAGGTCGGAGCCGTGCGTCCTCCGAAACACATCTCAACCAAGCTGCACTGCTTCTTGACACAATGCCCACTCATCCCGGAAGTCAGTCGCACCAATGTGTCAGAGGAAACGTCGTACACCTGGTGACCATGTCAGCTTGCACTGCGCCCGGCCCGCCACAGGAGTCGCTAGTGCGCGATGTGACAAGGACATCCCTGCCGACCAAACCCTCCCCTAACCCGGATGACGCTGGGCCAATTGTGCACCGCCCCGTGGGTCTCCCGGTTGTGGCCAGCTGCGACAGAGCCTGGACTCGAACCCAGAATCTCTAGTGGCACAGCTAGTGGCACAGCTAGACCACTGCTAGTGGCACAGCTAGACCACTGCGCCACTCAGGAGGCCCTAGGCAGCAGCTCTATAGAGATGAGATGACTTGGAATGTAATAAAATCAAATAAACAAATATTTTATTAAAGTAATGTGAATAAATGATTATTTAATCAAACCCGAAATCCGTGATATAACTGATCCGAAACGATCTCAAAGCACTAATCGCTCAGCACTAGCATAGAAATAAAGGCATGTAAAATACTATCAATAGTGCCTTGTTTTTTCCATGAAATCATACTGATGGGTGGATTTCCTCCCTGTATCTGAACTAAACATGTGAATTTCCCAGAGAGAGAGAGCGATGGGACTCACCCTCCTTCACTCTCAGCCTCCTCCTCAGAGCTTTGGCCTCCAGCTCTGGCCACTCCCCCTGCAACTTTCCTCCTGCGTGTGAGTGTAGTTCGGTTTGGCGGGCCTGCCCTTACGCGAGCCACAGCCTCCTCAGCCCGGCCGCTACGTCCTCTCAGCTCATCCCTGACGTGGTCCTGCAGCTTTGGGATGGCACTCTTTAGGGCCCGCACCTCATCCTTCAGCTCTGACACACACTGGATCAGGGCTGCGAGACGATCTAGAACCTCAGCCTGACCCGGCATTCCCCTCACCACCATACTGGCTCCAGCCACCCGCTGGTCATTACTGCTGAGGTACAGCTTACTGTGCACACCATGTCCACTCGTTGGCACGGCCCTCCTACTGTTGTACAACACCACAGTGCCCAGGCCAGCCACTCCAGCCAACACACCCAGGACCAGAGCCTTGTTATCTGACAGGGCCATCCTGCCAGCCTGGAGAGAAAGGGGAGAAATGAGAAAGACACATGAATAATGAATTTGTTTTGTTGTGCAGGGACAACTTCCAATTTTAAGAATCCTTTAGGCTACTTGAATATCCGGCAGCAGAGACATTAGGTTAACATACATATCAGCAAAGGTCCAAGATCTGGGTACAGCAGAGTTGACTGAGCAAGGAGCTGAGTTAGCCAGCCCTCAGCTCTTGTAGTCTTTTACCTATGATGTATATGCCTAAACCAATCCGCACCTCCATTCTAACCTAACTCCATTTCTACTAGTCTGTATCCAAATTGATTTGATAGCTTCTGTCACACGAGCAGGTATAATCTCTGTGCTTCTAAAATAATACCATTTAGGGTATTTGTCCAAGCTCTTAACTGTTTCTACTAACACTGGGGTGAGACCTACGGATAAATTTCCCTTAAGCCAATTAAGGTCACTGTTAATCAACAGACAGGTCATTGTTCAGGGCAGTATTGTAATAGGATTGGTCAGCTAGCTGTCAAATATGGAGTGCCTCACTTGAAAGGTCAAGCAAGCTCGTTTGGGATATAAAAATGTAGCTACTGTAACTAGTAAGACATGAAACTACTGCAACCCAGCAACCATACAGTGACAGCAAAGATGAGTTTGAGAAAGTGACCTTCTTAGCTAGTTAGTAGCTAGCTGTCAAGCTACAGCTGGCGACCTCCTGGGGAGAAATAAGTCACTCTCCTGTAATGTCCTCGCATTCACCCCAGCGTTAGACTAGCTAGCTACGTTTGCACAAAGGGTTAACAGGATTAGCTCGCTAGCTAATACTCAAGCTAGTTTATCTTGTCACTTCGCGAGCCAGAATAATGTTAAAGAAAAAGGCATGCCATGGCATGGACAAAGTCACCTAGCTTGCCAACTAGTGCCAGACATGGGTGTTAACTATGTGGTGTCTACTAGCTATAAGCACACAGATAAAATAGCTAACTAAACATAAAAGCAGTGACTTTCATTAACCTCCTATTAAATAATATAAATCAAACAATTATATATAATTTTCTCCAAACAGTTTGAAATTGTGTCTGTCAGCGACCTTACTGCAGAGAGGTGATCCGTCTTTCTTCTACACCTCCCGTTTGAGAAGTTCTTCTTCTTCTTGTGGGTTTTATGGCAGACTACTACCAAAAAGGTGTAATGCCGCCGCCAACTGGACGGTTTAAAATACAATTCAATAATAAATCCATACATAATACTGAAGCTTTTAGTGAAGCAAAACTCCCACTTCTTCCTTCTTTTAATTCTACATGTGTCCCTTCTCAGGCTCTAAGACCTGAGAAGGTGGTACGGCTTGCGCCAATATTCCATGTAAATCTTTCGCTGAGAAATCTTTCAGCCCCAGGAACCGCTCTGAGGGCATTCAACATGTCCCATATTCATTACTTTTATAACACATAATATTATTTTTTCCACAACTTGGAAAAACTTCACCCTTCTGCAAACACTTGATAAATGACTAAAAGCTTCAGTGATCACACTGCATTGGTCTTGTGGTAAATGCTCTGACTCCGTAGTTATACCCTAACTGTACTTGAGTAGGGAGAGACACCATTTAAAAGAACAAAACAGAGACTCTTCACTTTTTCACCAATCACCACACGATTCATCCGACGTGCTTCAATCACCCCAGAAATATTTTTAATCTCTTCAAAAACGACAGCGAGACGCCAGATATAACCCCCTTGAGAGGTGCCCTGTTCCGAAGAGACACACACGACACTTCAAACTTATCAAATCGGTTCAGACACAACGCACGTTCCTTCTGATCCACAGAAGCACAAAAATATAAACAAGGCCACCTCTCGTGATCCTCAGCCTTCACTTTACCCAGCACTCTCCACCAGTTTGGATAACTCAAATGGTTTCTTCAAGATTTGTACTCTGCTCAGTTGCTCCTCATTAACAAACAGTACTCCTACTAGATATGAAAGGTAATTCTCATCACTGTACACTACTTTACTCCATTTTCTATTCTTTTGGACAATACTCCAATTCTCCTTGATTCTACCGCCATTGTGTTCAGAATCCACTTCATCATCCGCTTCCTATCGTTTGACAAGTTATTTTTCTTCATATTCGTTGGTATTATGGCGGTCGGAAAACAAATGTTATTGGTGAATGCTGCCACCTAGAGTATTGGCTGTGTATTATCAGCCTACAATTCTGTAGTATGAATTCATTACACTTTGTGAAAAATTGCCCAACCAACTAACCCTGTGTAACATGTCTTGCATTTCATGTTGTATAATTACACAAAATCTGAATAGTTCCCATGCCTGATATTACTGTACATTCCTTTTGTTGTTGTAAGTGCTCTTTTTAATGTCACACACTTCCCTCTCCCTGTGTACTGTATCCATGTGGAAGAGGTAGGTTACTGAAAACTGTCCCATGAAAATATGTTACAACACAGATATTGAGTTTATATTGTCACTGACATTGTAATATTATGGTCTTCTACCAGTATATTGTGATATTTATGCTTTTCATGCATTTCTGAACTTTTCATCTGTTGATTTGTGAATGCTGTACATGCTAGCTACCTACTGTACTTTCTACTGTAGGCTACAGTACATGTTGTCATTGGGCTAGCATGGCTATTCATGTCCCCTGTTGTTAATTTGTACTTTACAGAGGAGTTGGTGCATAAGGGCAGCACAACATTTAATTTATGGATGTTTATTTCTATATCATTTATTTTACATTTACGTCATTTAGCAGACGCTCTTATCCAGAGCAACTTACAAATTGTGTATTTTTGTTTGTTATGATATTTTTACTATATTTTCTGTTAGTTTGCAAGCGCACATCATGTACTAATGGTACATAACGCCTGGCTGTAATTTATGAAAATTGGCTAGCCCCATAGGCTAAACAGTTGAAGTTGGAAGTTTACATACACTTAGGTTGGAGTCATTAAAACTCGTTTTTCAACCACTCCACAAATTTCTTGTTAACAAACTATAGTTTTGGGAAGTAGGTTAGGACATCTACTTTGTGCATGACACAATGAATTTTTCCAACAATTGTTTACAGACAGATTATTTTACTTATAATTCACTGTATCACAATTCCAGTGGGTCAGACGTTTACATACACTAAGTTGACTGTGCCTTTAAACAGATTGGAAAATTCCAGAAAATGATGTCATGGCTTTAGAAGCTTCTGATAGGCTAATTGACATCATTTGAGTGAATTGGAGGTGTACCTGTGGATGTATTTCAAGGCCTACCTTCAAACTCAGTGCCTCCTTGCTTGACATCATGGGAAAATCAAAAAGAAATCAGGCAAGACCTCAGAAAGAAAATTGTATACCTCCACAAGTCTGGTTCATCCCTGGGAGCAATTTCCAAATGCCTGAAGGTACCACATTCATCTGTACAAACAATATTACGCAAGTATAAAGACCATGGGACCACGCAGCCGTCATACCGCTCAGGAAGGAGACGCGTTCTGTCTTCTAGAGATGAACGTACTTAGGTGCAAAAAGTGCAAATCAATCCCAGAATAACAGCAAAGGACCTTGTGAAGATGCTGGAGGAAACGGGTACAAAAGTATCTATATCCACAGTACAACGAGTCCTATATCGACATAACCCGAAAGGCTGCTCAGCAAGAAAGAAGCCACTGCTCCAAAACCGCCATAAAAAAGCCAGTCTACGGTTTGCAACTGCTAATGGGGAGAAAGATCGTACTTTTTGGAGAAATGTCCTCTGGTCTGATGAAACTGTTTGGAGGAAAAAGGGGGAGGTTTGCAAGCCGAAGAACACCATCCCAACCGGGAAGCACGGGGGTGGCAGCATCATGTTGTGGGGGTGATTTGCTGCAGGAGGGACTGTTGCACTTCACAAAATAGATGGTGTAATGAGGTAGGAAAATTATGTGGATATATTGAAGCAACATCCCAAGACATCAGTCAGGAAGTTAAAGCTTGGTAGCAAATGGGTCTTCGAAATGGAAAATGACCCCAAGCATACTGCCAAAGTTGTGGCAAAATGGCTTAAGGACAACAAAGTCAAGATATTGGAGTGGCCATCACAAAGCTCTGACCTCAATCCTATAGAAAATGTGTGGGCAGAACTGAAAAAGCGTGTGCGAGCACCTGACTCAGTTACACCAGCTTGTGGAAGGCTACCTGAAACGTTTGTCCCAAGTTAAAACAATTTAATGGCAATGCTACCAAATACTAATTGAGTGTATGTAAACTTCTGACCCACTGGGAATGTGATGAAAGAAATAAAAGCTGAAGTAAATCATTCTCTACTATTGACATTTCACATTCTTAAAATAAAGTGGTGATCCTAACTGACATGAGACAGGGTATTTTTACTAGGATTAAATGTTGGGAATTGTGAAACTGAGTTTAAATGTATTTGGCTAAGGTGTATGTAAACTTCTGACTTCAACTGTACATTTTATACTGTACATTGCACTATATTGTATGGTTATTTAATGAGATGATTGTTATTCTTATTTGCACCCTGTCTACTGTATCCATGAGGAAGAGAGGACTTGGTGCGTAAGGGCAGCACAGCATTTCATCAGAACACAATGCAGAGGCAATCTATACCGGTCACACCAGCACCCATTAAAACCTCACCACTATTCCACTACTTTGGCCCTATCTGATCCTACGCCAGGCTGGGAGGATGGGACACTATCGTTCAAAACATCTTGTAACTCTTCTGCAGTAAAATACATACACCCAAGTACTTCTCTGCAGCTGCCACCACTATATATATCCTCAGTGATTTATTTCAGTTCCATTCCTGCGGTACATTTGACAACCATGGTCATGAACATAAAAAATAAAATAAAAAACATACTGAAGTTATTCCTATCACTCTCTACTGGCCTCGGCCTACTCACAGGAATCCTTTAAGGATCCCTCACCTTGGAGCCATCTTCCTCTACTACTTCACTGCCTCAGTATACGACACCTTTTGCACTACTCTGATGCTGGCAACCTCAACCTGCCGTTCTCCCACAGGACACCTCTGATCCCCAGCACCATAGGTACCCCTACAGTTTACACAAACAACTTTTTCCACCGATACTACAGATTCTTTGTCTCATGTCCTCCTCCACACTTCTAACATCTAGGAATCTCCCTCCTACACACTGCTGCCACATGACCATAAGCTTGACACCTAAAACACCGTAATGGATTTGGGACAAAAGCTCTCACAGGATAACTGACGCATCCTAACATGACTTTATCTGGTGAAGACTGCATCAAAACTCAATAGTACAGACTGTCTTCTCTGTTTCAACACGCTCTCTGCATCGCATCAAAAGGCGGGTGTCACAGACACCGGGAATCTTCAACTTTAGTTGATCCTCCTTTTTTTCCTGCCCGCCTTCTTACTGACCTCTATGGGTTCCTCTGACTCCATCTCCAAATCTAACAACCATTCAGGCGTAGGCCTACCTGCCATCTTGTCCTCTAAAATAAGAACCTAAACAAATGCAATGGCAACTTCCTCCAAGTTATCTATTCTTCTTCTTTGGTTTTTAAATGGTGGCTGGCAACCAAATGGTGCATTACCGCCACCAACTGGACAGGTGTGTAAATCCATTACAGATTGTTAAATGAAAGTGGAACAGATTATTTTTTTTAAATATAACTACACAAAATGAATAAACACAATAATATATGTATTTCTAATATTCAAAAGTAAACAAAAACAAAAATGTTACTCCTTCAATCGGATTCATAATGTCTATTCAGATCCCTACACAGACTTAGGATCCTGGGATGGGGGAACCTCTTGTTTCGGTAATCCCTGTAACATTTCAGCTGTAAAGTCCTGGAGATCCAGAAATATTTTCGCCGCCTTCACAATGATGCCTAGCTTCTCTGATTTGATTAGTTCGATTAGTGCAATTTATTACTTGCACTATAACCATAACAAAGTCCACCTTCTTCACTGCTAGTGTTTCTAGATCCTTCTCCTGAACGTCATTCAAGCAAGCTTTAGGGTATCCACTACAAACTAATCTCCATTTGCTCCTTCAGCTATTTTCACTGCCTCCAGATATAATGGCCAAAAGTATATGATCACCTGCTCATGGAGCATCTCATTCCAAAATCATGGCCATTAATTTGGAGTTGGTCCCCCCTTTGCTGCTACAACAGCCTCCCATTTTCTGGGAAGGCTTTCCACTAGATGTTGGAACACTGCTGCGGGGACTTGCTTCCATTCAGCCACAAGAGCATTAGAGATGTCGGGCACTGAAGTTGGGCTTATTAGGCCTGGCTCGCAGTCAACATTCCAATTTATCCCAAAGATGTTTGATGGGGTTGAGGTCAGGGCTCTGTGCAGGCCAGTCATGTTCTTCCACACCGATCTCGCCAAACCATTTCTTTATGGACCTTGCTTTGTGCATGGGGGCATTGTCATGCTGAAACAGGAAAGAGCCTTCCCCAAACTGTTGCCACAAAGTTGGACGCACAGAATCGTCTAGAATGTAATTGTACGCTGCAACATTAAGATTTCCCTTTACCGGAACTAAGGGGCCTAGCCCTAACCATGAAAAACCGCCACAGATCATTATTTGTCCTCCACCAAACGTAACAGCTGGCACTATGCATTGGGGCAGGTAGCATTCTCCTGGCAGCCAGATGATGAAGCGTGACTCATCACTCCAGAGAAAGTGAAAGGGTTTCCACTGCTCCAGAGTTAAATGACGGCGAGCTTTACACCACTTCAGCTGACTCTTGGCATTGCACATGGTGATCATAGGCTTATCTGGGACTGCTCGTCTATGGAAACCCATTACATGAAGCTCCCAATGAACAGTGCTTGTGCTGATTTTGCTTCCAGAGGCAGTTTGGAACTCGGTAGTGAGTGTTGCAACCAAGGACAGATGATTTTTACGCACTACGCGCTTCAGCGATCCCGTTCTGTGAGCTTGCGTGGCCTATCACCTCGCGACTGAGGCGTAGTTGCTCCTAGTGTAACGCCCTGGCCATAGAGAGGGGTTTTTGTTCTTTATTTTGGTTAGGCCAGGGTGTTACATTGGGTGGGTGTTCTATGTTCCTTTTTCTATGTTTTTGTATTTCTTTGTTTTGGGCCGTGTGGCTCCCAATCAGCCACAGCTGAAGCTCGTTGTTGCTGATTGGGAGTCACACATAAGGAGCATGTTTTTCCTTTGGGTTTTGTGGGTAATTGTTTCTGTTAGTGTTTGCACCTGACAGGACTGTTTGGCTGTCAGTTTGCTTGGTTTTTTGTATAGTGTTCTTTCTGTGATTAAATATTCAGTGATGAACACTAACTCCGCTGCACCTTGGTCTACTCTCTCTCACGACAGCCCTTACACCTAGATGTTTCCACTTCACATTAACAGCACTTACAGTTGAATGGGGCAGCTCTTAGCAGGTTTTAGTATCTATTTACTTTATTTAATCTGATCAGTTGAACAATTCTCATTCTTAACAATGGGCTAAAATATAGGGTAATTACTGTGCTGGTCAGCAGGAACACTACTGTTATTCCTCAAACGCATTTTATCATTCCACTTCTTCCCAATTTTGCCAGTGTAATCACATATTTGAAACCTGATATCCCTACTTGTGTCTTTAAAAATGAATGATATGAGGCTATGTATTTTTGCAGCCATTCATGGACAGAATTGAATAAATAATACAAATAAGCATTGGATATTAATCAAATATACATTTTGACATTTTAGTATTGTGCACATGCTAGGCAGAGATAGTAGGGGGACTCACAACTCATGAAGGCCATAACCGTTTGGGGTTGGGGGTGCAGCTATATCGGTCAGCTAATACAGCACTATTAAAGGCCCAGTGCACTACTTTTGGTAATTGTTTTTTAAAATAAAATAAAAAAATCGGGGGGTGCTGCAGCACCCTCAGGAACCCTACTTCCTGCGGCTATGATAAAGGCATCATATTTTGTCTATGTAGAGTAAGATAGTGTCAAGGATCTTCAGCTAGTAGGAATAAGCCACCTAAATATTGATATTCATTAGAATTTTCTTGAAGGTTGGGTGATTTTGAGAAATTAATTGTTATAACGAAAACATTTTCAAACCCCAAACATAGATCAGGGGTGGCCAACCTTCCTGGAGAGCGAGCATGATTTTTTTTCCAGCCTTATTTTAAAGAAATAGTTCACACAAATTACAAAATGTTTGTACCTTTACCTTGAAAGCAGACAAGGAGACTGCAATCTATGATTTGGTTACCCTCTGCCATCAACCATCAGTATAAAAAAAATTCTGTACAGAGCCTTGATGTAGTGGTAATACTCCCCAGCAAGTGTTGCATAAAACGTTCTACCTGAAAACAGGGATCAATACCTGCTTACAACCTTCCCACTGTTTCTAGCTTTTGCCTGTCTCCCTCACTCATTTCATTACTGTCTGAATGAAGAGTCAAACCACCTAAAAAATATGTTTAATAAAATGTTAGCATCCAAAAAATGTTATCCCCCAAAATCTCAAAGTAGTACAGAAGTCGTCGAATTTTGAGTGTTCATTTAATGTTCAAAGCATCCTGAATACAGCTGACCTGTGGTTTTTATTATTTTTATTTTCCACCATGGTCATGGCCTAAGCCATGTCAAAATACGTAGAATTGCAGGAAATTTGCTTTAAAAGAGTAAACTTTTTCCCAGTCCCCCTTCTAGGGATTGTGCCAGGGGGCAATGAAATTCACATAGAAAATCTCACTCCAAGCTTTCTTCAAAAGTTGGCAGCCCTGCACACACACACACACACACACACACACACACACACACACACACACACACACACACACACACACACACACACACACACACACACACACACACAGAAATCAGTAGCATGAACAGCCACATGATATTTAGCAACATTGATTGGGCTAAATCGTTTTTTGAATCTTTAAGTTTGTTTTCAGTGTATTAAACTCAGCATATATAGCCTTGCTGATTTGATGATGTTTAAATGGTTAAGTTGAAATGGTGCTGGAATAACGGAAGCAGTGCTCCTGTTGTCTTTGTCCTGACTTGCATTATCAGTAGTTGTTTAGTAAACTATTGAAAACATTAACTTGCTTGACCACACTGCAGGTGATATAACTGTTTGTTACATGCAATTTTTTCTTTGTGGACTTCACTGGTTTTGTGATGAAACGAACGTATGTGTAGTTTAATTTATTCCACCACTGTGTAACTTATCTTTTGTTGTCGCTTTCTTATTGTATATCACGGTGGCATATGCACAAATGGGTTATAGAGCAAACAGCGGCATTATCACATAGGTTGTAATATGGCTTTTTTACTGGCTTGGCTTCCTTTGATTTTACCCAAGCACCGCTACTGGAAAGAATGCACACTCTAGAATGCCCTTCAAGCCAATCAGAAACGAGTATTTAACAATGCCATGGTATAATTAAGCAATAATGCACGAGGACGTGTGGTATATTGCCAATATACCACACCCCTTTATTAAGCAAGACAACGCGGAGTGCTTGGATACAGCCCTTAGCTGTGGTATATTGGCCATATACCACAAACCCCTGAGGCGCCTTACACGCTACCCAAACCGGACTCGTCGCATGCGCGAGAGTTGCAAAATAAATGTACACATACATGTTATTCAAACATTGCACCCACACTAAGCGCTAAAATATAAGTTGCTTCTATTTGTGACGCCGAACGCGATGCAAGTCCTGCCTCTCCCATTTCCTCATTGGCTTTTAGAAGCATATACCCACATGCCATCTCCTCATTGGTTATACCCACGTGGGTGATTGAAAGATGAACTGAGGTCGGCCTGTAAAATAACAACTCAACGTTTATATCCCAGGACAAATTAGCTAGCAACAGCAAGGTAGCTAAATAGGACAAATTAGCTAACAACTGCAAACTAGCTAACTAAATTGCCATAAATGTTTAATGCTTTTTGACCTGTCCCCAAACTAATATAATTGGTTCAGAGTTTGTTTTGATATGTCAACCTGTGTGTCGTGATCGCGTTTGGTGTGGGGGGACAAAATCAATTTGCGCATGATGGCGGACGTGCATTTGGCCATGGTGTTATTGGTATTATAAACGGGTTAGAAACCTAATTAGAACATTAAAAATCTGTTTTGTTTCAGCCAATCAGGGCTCAAACCACCCAGTTTAAAATGATAAATATGGTTAATGAATTGATGGAATTCTGAGTGCTTTCCATGGAGAATTATTAGGTTTCACGTTCATTCTTGGGCTAGTTATGCTACTAGCGATGACAAGATCGCATTTGTAAAATGATACATTGTTGCACAGGTCGTAGAAGCAGACAGGTAGCTTCATGCCTTGATCACACCGACAGTGTTATTGCGTTTTGGTAAACCAGAAATACATTCATTTCCAATGGAACGCTGTGTTTGCCCTGCAGCATTGCATTGCAGAGGCAGTTGCAGTGCGTTCTGTGTGGTACACACTTTGGATTTATCGAACATATGCATCAAACTGTACAGTATGCATAGATGGCTTGACAGCAATGGTAGCAGAAGGTGAATGTTGAACTTTTTTTGCTCACTTATCCAGATGATGCTGCATACCATCTTGTGGAATGATGCTGTCGCTGTGATCGAGGCGTTATAGAACCCCCAACGGTGGCAAAGCAAATAGTAGCATGGAAATAATGTGAAGACGTTTTTTTTCCAAAGGGAGATGTAGTCTGGGCTTCAGGACAGTGGAATTATGAGATTAATACGTCATGGTATTTTGCGTATATCAACCAATCAGCATCCAGGATGCAAACAACCCATTTTATACGAGTGTTTAACAGTTCCTCACTGAGTTCCCTGAATTCCTATCGGACCTTGTAGTCATCGCAGATAATATTCATATTTTTGGTGACTTTAATATTCACATGGAAAAGTCCACAGACCCACTCCAAAAGGCTTTTGGAGCCATCATCGACTCAGTGGGTTTTGTCCAACATGTCTCTGGACCTACTCACTGCCACAGTCATACTCTGGACCTAGTTTTGTACCATGGAATAAATGTTGTGGATCTAAATGTTTTTCCTCATAATCCTGGACTATCGGACCACCATTTTATTACGTTCGCAATCGCAACAAATAATCTGCTCAGACCCCAACCAAGAAGCATTAAAAGTCGTGCTATAAATTTTCAGACAACCCAAAGATTCCTTGATGCCATTCCAGACTCCCTCTGCCTACCCAAGGACGTCAGAGGACAAAAATCAGTTAACCACCTAACCGAGGAACTCAATTTAACCTTGCGCAATACCCTAGATGCAGTTGCAGCCCTAAAAACTAAAAACATTTGTCATAAGAAACTAGCTCCCTGGTATACAGAAAATACACGAGCTCTGAAGCAAGCTTCCAGAAAATTGGAACGGAAATGGCGCCACACCAAACTGGAAGTCTTCCGACTAGCTTGGAAAGACAGTACCGTGCAGTACCGAAGAGCCCTCACTGCTGCTCGATCATCCTATTTTTTCAACTTAATTGAGGAAAATAAGATCAATCCGAAATTTATTTTCGATACTGTCGCAAAGCTAACTAAAAAGCAGCATTCCCCAAGAGAGGATGGCTCTCACTTCAGCAGTAATGAATTCATTAACTTCTTTGAGGAAAAGATCATGATCATTAGAAAGCAAATTATGGACTCCTCTTTAAATCTGCGTATTCCTCCAAAGCTCCGTTGTCCTGAGTCTGCACAACCCTGCCAGCACCTAGGATCAAGGGAGACACTTAAGTGTTTTAGTACTATATCTCTTGACACAATGATGAAAATAATCATGGCCTCTAAACCTTCAAGCTGCATACTGGACCCTATTCCAATTAAACTACTGAAAGAGCTGCTTTCTGTGCTTGGCCCTCCTATGTTGAACCTAATAAACGGCTCTCTATCCACCGGATGTGTACCAAACTCACTAAAAGTGGCAGTAATAAAGCCTCTCTTGAAAAAGCCAAATCTTGACCCAGAAATTATAAAAAATTATCGTTCTATATCGAATCTTCCATTCCTCTCAAAAATTTTAGAAAAAGTTGTTGCGCATCAACTCACTGTCTTCCTGAAGACAAACAATGTATACGAAATGATTCAGTCTGGTTTTAGACCCCATCATAGCACTGAGACTGCACTTGTGAAGGTGGTAAATGACCTTTTAATGATGTCAGACCGAGGCTCTGCGTCTGTCCTCGTGCTCCTAGATCTTAGTGCTGCTTTTGATACCATCAATCACCACATTCTTTTGGAGAGATTGGAAACCCAAATTGGTCTACATGGACAAGTTCTGGCCTGGTTTAGGTCTTATCTGTCGGAAAGATATCAGTTTGTCTCTGTGAATGGTTTGTCCTCTGACAAATCAACTGTAAATTTCGGTGTTCCTCAAGGTTCCGTTTTAGGACCACTATTGTTTTCAAACTTCAGTTAGCGCTAAATACGGCTGCTAGAATCCTGACTAGAACCAAAAAATGTGATCATATTACTCCAGTGCTAGCCTCCCTACACCGGCTTCCTGTTAAGGCAAGGGCTGATTTCAAGGTTTTACTGCTAACCTACAAAGCATTACATGGGCTTGCTCCTACCTATCTTTCCGATTTGGTCCTGCCGTACATACCTACACGTACGCTATGGTCAGAAGACGCGGGCCTCCTAATTGTTCCTAGAATTTCTAAGCAAGCAGCTGGAGGCAGGGCTTTCTCCTATAGAGCTCCATTTTTATGGAATAGTCTGCCTACCCATGTGAGAGACGCAGACTCAGTCTCAACCTTTAAGTCTTTACTGAAGACATATCGCTTCAGTAGGTCCTATGATTAAGTGTAGTCTGGCCCAGGAGTGTGAAGGTGAACGGAAAGGCTGGAGCAACGAACCCCCTTGCTGTCTCTGCCTCGCCGGTTTCCCCTCTTTCCACTGGGATTCTCTGCCTCTACCCCTATTACGGGGGCTGAGTCACTGGCTTGCTGGTGTTCTTCCATGCCGTCCCTGGGAGGGGTGCGTCACTTGAGTGGGTTGAGTCACTGACGTGATCTTCCTGTCTGGGTTGGCGCCCCCCTTGGGCTGTGCCGTGGCGGAGATCTTTGTGGGCTATACTCGGCCTTGTCCCGGGATGGTATGTTGGTGTTTGGAGATATCCCTCCAGTGGTGTGGAGGCTGTGCTTTGGCAAAGTGGGTGGGGTTATATCCTACCTGTTTGGCCCTGTCCGAGGGTTTCATCGGATGGGGCCACAGTGTCTCCTGACCCCTCCTGTCTCAGCCTCCAGTATTTATGCTGCAGTAGTTTATGTGTCGGGGGGCTAGGGTCAGTCTGTCACATCTGGAGTATTTCTCTTGTCTTTTCCAGTGTCCTGTGTGAATTTAAATATGCTCTCTCTAATTCTCTCTTTCTCTCTTTCTCTCTTTCTTTCTCTCTCTCGGAGGACCTGAGCCCTAGGACCATGCCTCAGGACTACCTGGCTTGATGACTCCTTGCTGTCCCCAGTTCACCTGACCGTGCTGCTGCTCCAGTTCCAACTGTTCTGCCCGCAGCTATGGAACCCTGACCTGTTCACCAGACGTGCTACCTGTCCCAGACCTGCTGGAACCCTGACCTATTCACCGGACGTGCTAACTGTCCCAGACCTGCTGTTTTCAACTCTCTAGAGACAGCAGGAGCGGTAGAGAAACACTCAAAGATCGGCTATGAAAAAGCCAACTGACACTTACTCTTGTGTTACTGACTTGTTGCACCCTCGACAACTACTATGATCATTATTACTTGACCATGCTGGTCATTTATGAACATTTGAACATCTAGGCCATGTGCTGTTATAATCTCCACCCGGCACAGCCAGAAGAGGACTGGTCACCCCTCATAGCCTGGTTCCTCTCTAGGTTTCTTCCTAGGTTTTGGCCTTTCTGGGGAGTTTTTCCTAGCCACCGTGCTTCTACACCTGCATTGCTTGCTGTTTGGGGTTTTAGGCTGAGTTTCTGTACAGCACTTTGAGATATCAGCTGATGTAAGAAGGGCTATAAAAATAAATTGGATTTGATTTAACGATGCATTGTAGCAGAAGATGTCACACCATTTCCCAAAACGCCACGTAGAGCATTACTTACAAAGTGGAACTTAACTGTGTTGTTACAGGAGCTGTCCTGTGCTGAAAATGATTTCAGAATATAGACTAAAGAGCTCACTGTTGCTCTTAAATGATTTCTGGATATTCAGTCATCTTTGTTTTTACACTGAACAAAAATATAACCGCAACATGTAAAGTGTTGGTCCATGTTTCTTGAGCTGAAATAAAAGATCCCAGAAATGTGCCATATGCACAACAAGCTAATTTCTCTCACATTTTGTCCACAAATGTGTTTACATCCCTGTTAGTAAGCATTTCTTCTTTGCCAAGATAATCCATTCACCTGACACGTGTGCTATATCAAGAAGCTGAATCATTACATAGGTGTACCTTGTGCTTGGGACAATAAAAGGCCATTCTAGAAGATTTGTTTTAAATTGCATTGCCTACAGTTGGAAAGAAAGGCAGCGTATGCAATTTGGGCAGCATAGGAGGCAAAGACCAAATAGATGATTGTTGAGTTGCAACTGTCAGTGAAAAGTAGAGAGGCCAGGCAGGCAATCGCAATATTTCAAAATACGATCACGGGAAAAACTATTTTGGCAAGCAAATGACTGTTGCTGTAAAGAGAAGTTGAGAAAAAAAAGTAGACTACAGCCTATCTTATTGGCACCAGTGGAGAGCATCGACCATATCCTCGGAAAGTGTGCACTACACATATTCACTCTTTATCATTGTTGGCAATTTAATCATTTGTTTTTGGACAATAATTTCCTCATCCAATTTAGATGGACGTCATATTATATTTGTGTCTCCCCTTCTCATAGGACTATTATATATCTGTTTGTCAGTGTCAGCAGGGTAGGCTACCCTGTAATTTGTTGTATTAGAGAAATATTCTGCTAAGGGCTCCAAAGTGTAGTAGAATAGCATGAAATTTGTTTATAAAAGGCAACATTTTTAGGGTGAAAATTAGCTTCCTGAACTTGAAACACACGCCGCCTGTGAGTTTTCCCATCAAGAGAAGAAATGTTCTGTAGCCTATTATGTATTATGTTTGCCATGTATTATGCATTCTAAGTGTTTTCTCATGCTATTTTGTATGCAATGTTGGCTTATGTAAATTCTGCATTTCTTCAGTTTGTGTAAACTGTGAGAAAGAATGAATAAGTCAAAGTCACTCGTTCCATCAGCATCGTGACCTCAACATAGGATATGATGACAACGTATAACGTGTATGCTAATAATCAAGAAGCAGGTACAGGGAGTCAATTTAATAAATAACGGAACATGGAACAAAATAATGAACACAAGTCGCGTACAGACATGAAACATGTAAAACAGAAACAATAACTCCTGAGGAAAGAACCCAAGGGAGTGACAGATATAGAGGAGTTAATTAGGAAGGTGATGGAGTCCAGGTGAGTCTCATGAGGCGCAGGCACGTGCAACGATGGTGACAGGTGTGCGTAATAATGAGTAAACTGGTGACAATGAGCGCCAGAGTGGAGGAGCGGGAGTAGGCGTGACACATTGGTTCTCATATTTGCTCAACAAAGATATTCTACAATTAAATAATCAAACAATTAAAATTCTTAAAATAATTAAACATGAAGTAGCAAGTTAAGCGATGTTGACATTGACCTCACTATGTTTACCTTTGGATTATTGGTTAGGGTAGTCTACAGTGAAATGCGTGAGCTTTTAGATAATAGTAGCCTATAGGCAGGCCCAATAGGTTGCTTATTACTAGGTAGATCTATCCAGGGTGCAAGTTACGGGGGAGCCAGGGGGGGCTCAGCTCCCCTGAATGAAACATTAGCTCCCCTAAATAATTATAATTTAACCATTCTCCTATTTGTTTAAAATGTAGTGATACATATGTTTTACAGTGGTAAATATGAAAATAAGAGCTTCCAAATTAAACAAACACCCCCACCACCTCTCTGTCATGGTTTAAACCATTTACAGTATTTCTATGTGGCAGTGCTATCCACTCAATAGTGCTGAATTCCGGCCTCAGCTCAGCTCCTTTATGGATAGATTTTTCTTTGTACTTCCTCATTTTCACCATTTGTTTCTCATGCGTCCTTGATAAGAAATCGCTTTTATTCCAATGCATTAGATTTATCCTTTAATTTGTCATTATTTGCTTTTGTCAGTCAGCTCATTGCTTTGTTTTTCAGGTGTGCGCGGGTAGCCTACTGTTGTTCTCAGTGCCATCTGTGGCCAGAAGTAGTATTTCATTTATTTATCTTTATTATTTTCTATCAATATTTGTTTATCTTTCCTAGATCAGCTGATGATGGTCGACAATATCGCTAGACAACTAGCCTACAGCTAGACACCAATGCGCATCCAATCCATCCAACAAGTAGGCCTATAGCCTACGTTAATGACAGTAGGGCTTTAAGGTGATGCCTCCATCACACTGACAGCGTTATTGCAATTATTAATTTCACGTTCATTCTTGGGCTATAGTAGCTACCCTACCCTACTGGTACTGGCGAGATCTCATTTGTAAAATGATACATTGTTACACAGGTGGTAGAAGCAGACAGGTAGCTTTATGCCTCGATCACACCGACAGTGTTATTGTGTTTTGGTACACCAGATGTACATATATTTCCAATGGAACGCTGCGTTTTCCCTGCAGCATTGTGTTGCAGAGGCAGTGGCAGTGTGTTCTGTGTGGTGCATAAGTTGGATTTATCAAACTGTATGGGTAAACAACTTGATATAAATTGTAGCAGATGGTGAATGTTGAAATTTGTTGCTCACATAGCCAGATGATGCCGCATACATTTTGCTGTCTGATTCTTTCGGTTAGAAGAGGTTTTAATGTTCGGACTGCAAAACATACTGAAATGTTAGGTAGGCATTATTACACTTAGTGTATTTTATGAGATCTCCTAGATTGTCACGCCCTGGCCATAGAGAGAGTTTTATTCTCTATTTTGGTTAGGCCAGGGTGTCACTAGGGTGGGCATTCTATGTCCTTTTTTCTATGTTTTTGTATTTCTTTGTTTTGGCCTGGTATGGCTCTCAATCAGGGACAGCTGTACATCGTTGTTGCTGATTGGGAGCCATACTTAGGCAGCCTGTTTTCCTTTGCGTTTTTGTGGGTAGTTGTTTCTGTTGTGTGGTTTGCACCTGACAGAACTGTTGGCTTTCGTTTGTTTCTTAAGTTCATGTGTTTCGTATTATTAAAACTTCAATATGCACACTCACCATGCTGCGCTTTGGTCCCCTTCTTTTACAGATGATCGTTACATAGATCCATTATTCATACAGGGTTCAATGTTCTAATTAAATTGTTAAATGCTTAATAATGACAAATAACACTGTCATAAATGACATTAATGTAAGGAAAGAACGGAACTGTTTAATGTCACACGATCTGTGAAGACTCAAAATATTAACTCATGAATTATGGACAACATGTTTTTATTCAACTCATGTTACATTGAATGTAGGCTACATGTTCTGCGAGTCATGTGATGTGAGTAAAATTGCCTGGCTGAGAGAGTGTAGGCTACCGGTAGTGATGTAGGCCTAGTGGAGGACAAACCCAAGTCAACACCTTTAACCCACCTTTTTCAGAAAAATGCATTGGAGTGTTACTTTCAGAGTTAACCCACCAATTTTTTTTTACCACTACATCACTGGCTACTGGTAGCCCTATTTGAAGTTCATGGTCATACACATTGTAGCCTAGTCTAGTAAATGTACCTTATGTTTGAAGGTGACCACGTTTTACCCGAGACAATTTGAGCCGTATTTCAGGCTACAAAAAAGGGAAAGGGAATACCTAGTCAGTTGTCCAACTGAATGTATAACTGAAATGTGTCTTCCGCATTTAACCCAACCCCCTGAATCAGAGAGGTGCAGGGGGCTAACCTAAAAGGTACATTTGTCAGCAAGACGCATCAATTAATGTAGGCCACCGCCTAATCAATGGCAATTGCTGAATGTCATTATGCACACTTTTTGGTGTTTTGTAACAGATGTCTATTTCGATTCATTCAAAGGCACAAGTATAGGCCGACGTGCAGTTTGGATGCTGGGATTATTTTGGAGTGGACAAACATGCACAGGTAGCTTACTTTTTAAAGTGATTTGTTTGACAATCAGATTAAAATATCATGACTGGTTATGTTCATGCCACATTATGTCACGTTCATTGGAATGATCAGACCAAAGCCCACGTGAGTAGCGTTCCACATAATTTATTAATAGTGAAACTTAAGCAAAAACAAAACAAAGAATAAACGAACCGTGACGAAAATGCAGTGCTAACAGGCAACTAAACATAAATAATATCCCATAACCCATAAGTGGAAAACAAGCTACTTAAGTATGATCCGCAATTAGAGACAATGATTACCAGCTGCCTCTAATTGGGAATCATACACAATCACCAACATAGAAAAACAAACCTAGAACCCCACATACAAATAATAAACTAGACTAGCCCCCCAGTCACACCCTGACCTACTCTACCATAGAAAATAAAAGCTTTCTATGGTCAGGACGTGATAGTACCCCCCCCAAAGGTGCGGACTCCGACCGCAAAACCTGAAACAAAAAGGGAGGGTTGGGGGGGTGTCTAGTGTCAGTGGCGGCTCTGGTGCAGGACGAAGAACCTTCTCATCCTGCGGATCCGCTAGCATTGGAGGCGGCTCTGGTGCAGGACGAAGAACCTTCTCATCCTGCGGATCCGCCAGCATCGGAGGCGGCTCTGGTGTGGGCCGAAGAACCCGCTCATCCCGCGGATCCGCCAGATTTGGTGGCGGCTCTGGAGCGGGCCGAAGAACCCGCTCATCCCGCGGATCCGCCAGATTTGGTGGCGGCTCTGGAGCGGGCCGAAGAACCCGCTCATCCTGCGGATCCAGCCCTGGACCCAGACTGGACGCTGTGCCTAGACTGGGCACCAACGCAGAAGAAGACTCTGGCCTTGGAGCTAGACTGGACGCCGTGCTTAGACTGCGCATCGGTGCAGGGGAAGGCTCCGGCCATGGAGCGGGACTGGACGCTGTGCCTGGACTGGGCACCAACGCAGAAGAAGACTCTGGCCTTGAAGCTGGAGGTCCCAAACCGTTGACTGTCTCAGGAGGTCCGGACCGTGGGCCGTCTCATGAGGTCCCGGACCGTGGGCCGTCTCAGGAGGTCCCGGACCGTGGGCCGTCTCAGGAGGTCCCGGACCGTGGGCCGTCTCAGGAGGCTCTGGACTGGGGACCGTCATCTGAAGCTCTGGAACGGGAAGGCGCACTGGAAGCATGATGTGTGGGGCCAGCACAGGTGGCGCCAGACTGGTAACACGCACCACAGGGCGAGTGCGGGGAGCAGGCACAGGACGTAACTGACTGAGGACACGCACTTCAGGAAGAGTGCAAGGAGGAGGCACAGGACGTACTGGACTGGGAATGCGCACTGGAGGCCTGGTGCGTGGAGCCGGCACAGGTGGCGCCAGACTGGTGACACGCACTTCAGGGAGAGTGCGGGGAGCAGGCACAGGATGCACTGGGCTGTGGAGGCGGACTGGAGACCTGGTGCGTAGAACCGGTGCAGGATATACTGGACCGTGAAGGCGCACTGGAGGTCTGGAGTGTAGAGCTGGCACAACCCATCCTGGCTGGATGCTCACTTTAGCCCGGCAAGTGCGGGGCGCTGGCACAGGACGCACTGGGCTGTGAAGGCGCACTGGCGACACAGTGCGTAGAGCTGGCACAGGATATCCTGGACCGAGGAGACGTACTGGAGAACAGGAGCGCTGAGCCAGCACAACCCGTCCTGGATGGATGCTCACTTTCACACGGCAAGTGCGAAGAGCTGACACAGAGCGCACCGGGCTGTGGATGTGCACTGTCACATTGTGTATCTCTGCAAAACATGGTGCCTGACTAGTCCCACGCTCCTCACGGTGACTGTCTTGCTCCAAACACCAAACCATCCACACTACCTCATCACTCCCCTCAACTATCTCACAATACTCCTCGCTCAGTCTCTCCCAATATTCCTCTTCGCTCTCTGACTCGACCACCCCATGTGCCCCCCCAAAAAAATATTTTGAGGTTGCTTCTTGGGCTTGTGTCGTGGCCGCGAACCCTGTCGTCGTCGCTGTCCTTCCTTCAGCACTTGCGTCTCCCACCATGGAAGGCGATCCTGTCCTGCCAGGATTTCTTCCCAAGTCCAGGATCCCTTCCCATCCAGAATCTCTTCCCAAGTCCAGGATGCTTCCTCCTCATGGGCACGCTGCTTGGTCCTGGTTTGATGGGATATTCTGTCACGTTCGTTGGAATGATCAGTGTCGGACCAAGGCGCAGCGAATGTCGAGTTCCACATTATTTATTAGAAAGTGAAACTTAGCAACGACAAAAACAAATAAACAATAAACTAATAACGAACCGTGACTAACAGAGAATGCTACGTGCACTTACTCAAAATACAATATCCCATAAACCACAAGTGGAAAACAAGCTACTCAAGAATGATCCCCAATTAGAGAGAACGATTACCATCTGCCTCCAATTGGGAATCATACACAATCACCAACATAGAAAAACAAACCTAGAACCCCACATAGAAATAATAAACTAGACTAGCCCCCCAGTCACGCCCTGACCTACTCTACCATAGAAAATAAAAGCTTTCTATGGTCAGGACGTGACACATTATTAAAAGGTAATTCATTTTTACAGTTTAAATTAGGCTACGTCTTTCTCATTAGAGACCCCCAAATGTCATGGTGTAATTCACACTCTGGGTCTATCGATTGCACACACATGAAATTGATATCAATATTTAGCCTAAGAATCTAGCTACTCTGTAAGACTTTTCAGTAATTTAAACAGTAAAAGACTGTAGGATGCATAGTATAATACCATAAATGTGTTTTAGAGCATTCCTTCTGTAGATTGCACTGCAATATGGGTAACATGCTGAACAACACTGTTATTAACTGTAATTTGGAAGCCTCCTTTAAATATTACTCAAACTGCATTTCTTTACAGTAATAGCTTATGCCTACTGCAGATTCAAATAATCTGTTTCAGGTGCCAACCTCATGCTGTCTGGTGAGACACATGAAGCTCAGACTATTTTAGTAAATATCTTCTTAAAGTGGCTGTGAAGTGGAAGAATATTTTCAGCAGTTGCTGTGTAGGTACCTTTCCTTGTTTATACATTTGCAAAAATGTCTAAAAACCTATTTTTGCTTTGTCATTATGCGGTATTGTGTGTAGATTGCTGATCATTTTGTATTTATTTAATCGATCTTAGAATAAGGCTTTAACGTAACCAAATGTGGAAAAAGTCAAGGAATACTTTCCGAAGGCACTGTATGTTGGTATTGAAGATCAAGGGGTGTTATCTGAAAGCATTTTATCATGCTATATAGTGTGTGGCAAAAAAATACTTTTATAAATAAAATAATAAATGCAGTCTGGGTCTCAACTTACTATTGCAAGATAAAATAGTATAATACACAATGTGCAACTTTGAAATTATGTTGTGCATTAGTAGTTTTGTCTTGTTACTGTATGTCAGTCACTGATAGTCACTCAATTAGTCCATGTCAAGTAAAATCTTTTAGTTTGGTAAATTAGTCTAGCAGCCAGCTATCTAAACCTTTAGTAGGCCTAATCATGGTCGAATTACCAACTGGGGGTAATATCATATTTAAAACTGCAAACATTTCTCTCCACCCTATGGCAAAAAATGTAGAATTGCAGGAAATTTGCTGTAGAACTGCAAATTTGCCTCTCCGCCCCATGGCAAAATGAGTAGAATTACATGAAATTAGTTATACATTTGAAAATCTTCTCTCTGCTCCATGGTATAATGTGAAGAATTGCAGCAAACGTGCTTTAAAACGGCAACATTTTCTCTATGCCCCATGGCAAAATGTGTAGAATTGCACGATGTTAACAAAAAATGATGTTTCTCTGCTGTCAAGAGGGGGGTCAGTAAAATGTTTTTAGTTTGAGGTTTAAATCAAGAAGTTTGTTTTATTCGTTCTTCAAGATTGCTTTGATGGGAAACATAAGCCCCACTAATAATTTTTCTCCATTATTTGTTTACTGAGTGGTGGCCATCATCCTCTTTGATTTTTCTACTGCTCTCAGTTTGGTTGGTTGGATGGTGTCTAATGACTGTGAGGTGTGGACGGAATCTAAAACTTAATCCAATGAAATATGACGTAAACAAAAGCATTCTATCAAGGGTTAACTAAGGGCCGTAGCTGTAGCATTATATTTTACGGCGCAAAAATGACCAGTTATTTACTAAGAAAAAACATGGTACAATGTTAATGACACAGTAATTAAGTTAAATTAGTGTACACACATACAGTGACTATACATTAAGTGTAAGTAACAATGAGCAAATACAATACTTGTTATAATGTACTTACAGGAATAAATACACTGTAATAATAGCACTGTAATATTAAAGTGTTGCCAAAAACATCTAGCTCAAAGCAACTAAATGAAAACTTTAGTGCTCACCATTCTCCATGCTTTGTATTTTAACAGCATCCTTCAAGAATTTCCGCTGACCGCCTTGAAACTTCATTCATCCCGACATTTGTTTTAATTATTTGTGTTTTATTGTTGTGTTGTAATTGCCAATGTGGACATATTTTATGGCAGAAATCTCTGAAAATTCCAAAGACAAATCTGAGAAAGGTGCTCCTTTTATAAACTCACAGTTATACTAAATGTTAATAATTGATTTCCCTTTCACAATTTTGGCCAAAGGTTAGAGATCACTAAACTATTCCACTACACAAAAAGTGATGTTAGTCAAACAAACCAATTTAGACAAGGGTCCTTTAGTGTTATCCCCTTAGTGTGGGGGGGTAGTGTTATCATTTACATTACATTTAAGTCATTTAGCAGACGCTCTTATCCAGAGCGACTTACAAATTGGTGCATTCACCTTAAGATATCCAGTGGAACAACCACTTTACAATAGTGCATCTAAATCTTTTGGGGGGGGGGGGGGTTAGAAGGATTACTTTATCCTATCCCAGGTATTCCTTAAAGAGGTGGGGTTTCAGGTGTCTCCGGAAGGTGGTGATTGACTCCGCTGTCCTGGCGTCGTGAGGGAGCTTGTTCCACCATTGGGGTGCCAGAGCAGCGAACAGTTTTGACTGGGCTGAGCGGGAACTGTGCTTCCTCAGAGGTAGGGAGGCGAGCAGGCCAGAGGTGGATGAACGCAGTGCCCTTGTTTGGGTGTAGGGCCTGATCAGAGCCTGAAGGTACGGAGGTGCCGTTCCCCTCACAGCTCCGTAGGCAAGCACCATGGACTTGTAGCGGATGCGAGCTTCAACTGGAAGCCAGTGGAGAGAGCGGAGGAGCGGGGTGACGTGAGAGAACTTGGGAAGGTTGAACACCAGACGGGCTGCCGGCGTTCTGGATGAGTTGGAGGGGTTTAATGGCACAGGCAGGGAGCCCAGCCAACAGCGAGTTGCAGTAATCCAGACGGGAGATGAGTGCCTGGACTAGGACCTGCGCCGCTTCCTGTGTGAGGCAGGGCCGTACTCTGCGAATGTTGTAGAGCATGAACCTACAGGATCGGGTCACCGCCTTGATGTTAGTGGAGAACGACAGGGTGTTGTCCAGGGTCACGCCAAGGTTCTTAGCACTCTGGGAGGAGGACACAAGGGAGTTGTCAACCGTGATGGTGAGATCATGGAACGGGCAGTCCTTCCCCGGGAGGAGGAGCAGCTCTGTTATCTCCCTCCCTCCATGCTTTTCTTGTACCTACCCTTGCAGTTTTTTACTAGCAATGCAAACATTTCTCTCCATCTTGTGGCAAAATGAGTAGAATTACACTAAATTGGTTAAACAATTTCAAAATCTTCTCTCCGCCCCAAGCCAAAATGTGTAGAATTGTAGTGGGCTAAAATGCTTTGCTACTGCGGCCCCTTATGATGTGTTCCGATTTGTTTTGTGGATCCCACCCCCAACAAAGTTGCCCATCCCTGCTTTGGATGTGTTATAGCCGGTTAGCCATATTGTATACAGTAGAACACAAAAAAACATACAGTATGCTTTACTTTTTTTGTCAGATCTAAAGGAAAATAAATCCTATTTTTGTTGCACCATATCCTGGGAACTTTTAATATAGACTGTATGCATCAGAAACAACCCTGCTTCAGGCTTGGGCAGTGGCTATATTCAAATGGTAAAGAAGTCACTACAGGATGATTATGGCATTTGCAGTGGAACAGAGTAACTAACTGAAAACCCTACTAGCTGAACAAATGTTATTGATCTGCCCTAAGGCCAACAGATAGCGATATTGAGTCATTTCATTTTAACGTCCGAAGGGAATGTATGCAGCTGACACTCATATCCCCCGTGGACCAATTCATACGTAAGACCTTTTCCATTCAGGCTGCAAAGGTGTCGATTTCCTACTTAAATCGATTTAATGGTCTTCTGACCAGGCGCCGTAGACGGGCACATCGTGCACCGCTCCCGAGCATACTACTCGCCAATGTCCAGTCTCTTGACAACAAGGTAGACGAAATCCGAGCAAGAGTTGCCTTCCAGAGAGACATCAGAGACTGTAACGTTCTTTGTTTCATAGAAACGTGGCTCACTCGAGACACGCTATCGGAGTCGGTACAGCCACCTGGTTTCTTCACACATCGCGCCGACAGAAATAAGCATCTCTCTGGTAAGAAGAAGGACGGGGGTGTATGCCTTATGATTAACGAGATGTGATCATAACAACATACAGGAACTCAAGTCCTTTTGTTCACCTGACTTAGAATTCCTCACAATCAAATGCCGACCGCATTATCTACCAAGAGAATTCTCTTCGATCATAATCACAGTGATGTATATTCCCCCCCAAGCAGTCACATCGACGGCCCTGAAAGAACTTAATTAGACTCTATGTAAACTGGAAACCACATATCCTGAGGCTGCATTTATTGTAGCTGGGGATTTTAACGAGGCTAATCTGGAACAAGGCTCCCTAAATTCTATCAGCATATTGATTGTGCGACCCGGGCTGGCAAAACCCTAGATCATTGTTATTCTAACTTCCGCGACGCATATAAGGCCCTCCCTCACCCTCCTATCGGAAAAGCTGACCACGACTCCATTTTGTTGCTCCCAGCCTATAGACAGAAACTAAAACAGGAAGCACCCACACTCAGGTCTGTTCAACGCTGGTCCGACCAATCGGATTCCACTCTTCAAGATTGCTTCGATCACGTGGACTGGGATATGTAACGCATAGCGTCGAACAACAACATTGATGAATACGCTGATTCGGTGAGCGAGTTTATTAGCAAGTGCATCGGTGATGTTGTACCCACAGCGTCTATTAAAACATTCCCCAACCAGAAACCGTGGATTGATGGCAGGATTCGCGCAAAACTGAAAGCGCGAACCACTGCTTTTAATCAGGGCAAGGTGACCGGAAACATGACCGAATACAAACAGTGTGGCAGGGTCTACAGTCAATCACGAACTACAAAAGAAAAAGAAAAACCAGCCCCATTGCGGACCACGATGTCTTGCTCCCAGACAGACTAAACAACTTCTTTGCTCGATTTGAGGACAATACAGCGCCACTGACACGGCCCGCTACCAAAACCTGGGGGCTCTCCTTCACTGCAGCCAACGTGAGTAAAACATTTAAACGTGTTAACCCTCGCAAGGCTGCAGGCCCAGACGGCATCCCCAGCCGTGTCCTAAGAGCATGCGCAGACCAGCTGGCTGGTGTGTTTGCGGACATATTCAATCAATTCTTATCCCAGTCTGCTGTTCCCACATGCTTCAAGAGGGCCACCATAGTTCCTGTTCCCAAGAAAGCTAAGGTAACTGAGCTAAATGACTACCGCCCCGTAGCACTCACTTCCGTCATCATGAAGTGCTTTGAGAGACTAGTCAAGGACCATATCACTTCCACCCTACCTGACACCCTAGACCCACTCCAACTTGCTTACCGCCACAATAGGTCCACAGACGACGCAATCGCAATCACACTGCACACTGCCCTAACCCATCTGGACAAGAGGAATACCTATGTAAGAATGCTGTTCATCGACTACAGCTCAGCATTTAACACCATAGTACCCTCCAAACTTGTCATTAATCTCGAGAACCCCAGGTGGTGAGGGTAGGTAACAACATCTCGACCCCGCTGATCCTCAACACTGGGGCCCCACAAGGGTGCGTTCTCAGCCCTCTCTGTACTCCCTGTTCACCCATGACTGCATGGCCATGCACACCTCCAACTCAATCATCAAGTTTGCAGACAACACTAGAGCGGTAGGCTTGATTACCAACAACAACGAGACGGCCTACGGGGAGGAGGTGAGGGCCCTTGGAGTGTGGTGTCAGGAAAATAACCTCACACTCAATGTCAACAAAACAAAGGAGATTATCGTGGACTTCAGGAAACAGCAGAGGAAGCAGCCCCCTATCTACATCGACGGGACAGTAGTGGAGAGGGTGGAAAGTTTTAATTTCCTCGGCGTACACATCACGGACAAACTGAAATGGTCCACCCACACAGACAGCGTGGTGAAGAAGGCACAGCAGCGCCTCTTCAACCTCAGGAGGCTGAAGAAATTTGGCTTGTCACCAAAAACACTCAAACTTTTACAGATGCACAATCGAGAGCATCCTGTCGGGCTGTATCACCGCCTGGTACGGCAACTGCTCTGCCCATAACCGTAAGGCTCTCCAGAGGGTAGTGAGGTCTGCACAACGCATCACTGGGGGCAAACTACCTGCCCTCCAGGACACCTACACCACAGGAAGGCCAAAAAGATAATCAAGGACAACAACCACCCAAGCCACTCTCGCCCACTGCATAGCTTGGCATGGCAGGTCAACCCTGCCTATGCTGTTATCACCTGTGCAGCACAGGCTGTGCTTTGTCAGACTTTTGCAGCCCCCGAGTTTCACAGGGCTGCATGTTGTATTACTCAAGTATCAACTTATGGAACATTGTTAGCTTCTATTATCAAGGACTACATGTCTATTATCAAGAATTACATGTCAATCAAATTATAGACCATCATGCTGTGTCAGTAACTTAAGTCCAACATGATAAGGCAGAAATAGCAAGTTCAGAAGTAAATTCTTCTGACAGCTCCTGACAAGTGTTTGATGATAACTCTGGGATATCTTGAGAAAGCAGATTCAAACCTGTGAACTAAGACAACACTGCCCCTCTGTGTTTATGGCTGCAGGTGGTATTGCATATGTCTCTCGCTCGCTCTGTCTCACACAGACACACAAAGCTTTATTTTAACACTACCTTAAATTACTGCCAGTGCCAGTCTCCTGCTTTCTCTTGCCAGACATTTCCTGTTAACCCATGTGGCAGACGGAGATGCAACGAAAGGAAAAGGCTAATTTGTTATCATGCAGATGGAGAGGCTGACAGAGAAGGAGAGGTATACAATGTCTACTCCTCTCACACTGCCTGCCAACAAATGTTCAGCATTTACCTCAGGAAATCTCATCATGAAATGCTAAGGTGACACATTTCTTTATTTCGAGTCATATTGTAACTTTACCGGGCACACCATTGTCATCTATTGGTATTTGTAGCAATACTGTTAATTCAAGTTCCAAATGAACGGTGGCTAATTTAAGGCAGCCAAATTGCATCATAGTCCTCACCGTGACTTGTACCTATTACCTAGTGGCCTTTCACTGACGTCACTAGACAAGGGACTGAATCCCGTTGGCACCTGGCCAATAGGGGAATGAGATTAGTATTTTCATTCCCTTCCTCTCCAGGGGGTCTGGGATGATACGTCAGTCGTGGCATTGCATTCCTTCTACAGCAGATAAACATCACTTACGCCACACTTTTGCTGATTTTGGAAGAGAGAGAGAGAGAGAGAGAGAGAGAGAATAAAACCTTCCTAGCCTAGAACTTTGTTCTTAGCCACAGAAATTTGCACAACCATATAACCATTTTGGCTGGCTCTTTGGACCATCTAGAGAAGGCTCTATCATTCATTTCCAAATTAATATGGACTTTAGCCCCAGAACACTTTCCAGCATTTTGCTAAAGAATCTTCTTTAAATTGTAGAATCTTATAAACCAATCTTATGAGGATCCTTTAATCCTTGAATGCTTTCCTAGTTGACTGCTAATTTCATTTTTTGTCTTAGCTGATTTGTAGAACAATTTCTGTTGGAATGATCTTCTCACAGCTCCTCAGAAATAGTAATATTCAAGATTATTTCAGCCAAAGTCAAGCTACTCACGAAACATAAACTGGAGACCGAAGACAAGTCAAGTTGACAAAAGGTGCTTTTCATTGTAGTCCAAACTTTCCCACCAGGTGGCGCCTAAAGAACTAATTTTAGACAGCTCACCTGTTGGGACTATGGGACCACTAGTGCAGGACACATTAGAGGAGTAAACAATTTAAATGAGGGATGTTGCAAATATATGTATATTTTGTTGTAATGTGTATGTCTTTCAAAAGATCACCATTTTGTGGTCACCATTTCTCAGATCAGCCCTTTATTTGACACCATTGCACCATTGTCTGGGTGCAAGGTAAGACCACAATTATGGTAATCTGATATTACACACAAAGCAGATATTCTGACTGTACCTAGCGAGTTGCCCATCGTTCTCGGTATCTCAGTATTCTGTCTCATTTTGGTACAAATGTCTGTGTGGGTTAAGAAGGCCTGAGTCATCTCACAGGGTTGTTATGTCTCCACTTATCAGGTAGCTAGGATTTAATTAGACATTACAAAACACCAGGGTTATATTCATCTGCCAACAAACAGAAGAAACTGACCTGAAACCGAGAGGGACTATCTGCACCTGTCCAATTACAAATGCACATTTTCTGATGCACAATGTTTTGATGGTGTGCCTTGATGAATACGACCCAGACACTGCCTTGGCTGAAGGGAGGAGAAGGGGCTGTCATAAACACTTTGGGCAGCTTTGCATCAGCATAACTCATTAACCTCTGTGGAACACCTGACAACTGAGGTGAAGTCATGTCTACCCGCGACCCAAACTGCTCCACATGGCATTGTGAAGTAAAAGAAAAGATGAATTGTGTTTAGCTAATTGTCTATGACAAAGCATCCTCCAAATAACTGTTTTTCAGCATGAAGTGTCAACAGCTAAAAGTGGCCCAGTACCTGCCTGTGTATTTAATGTGAATTGTGAAAATAATGTTATTTCGGGAAATTAGTGCTGTAACGACTACTTCTTTCACTGAGAAGAAGATTATCAACACAAGCAATAAATACAATACAGTTCTACAACCCTCTCTCCTCTTAATGTTTTTCTCTCACACTCTATTTATGTGGTTGCTGAGTAGAACTACCACAGTGGCAGCGAGGCCCGGAATAGCAGATGGTGGGGAAGGGCTGTATACTTGCATGTGGGCCGCTGACTAGGTGCTCTTTAGTGTTTCTCAACCATACTCCGTCCAGCGGAATGGAGGCTGCTGCTTCCTTATACATGCCAGTGGTCAGGGCCCGGCCTGCACACCCTCAGCTATTTCTGTCTCTCCCTCTCCCTCCAAGTCCAGCTGCACTCACTCCACACAGATAAAGAACTGGGAAGAGAGAGAGAGAGAGGTAGAGAGTGAGAGAAGAGGGGGAGGAGAGGAGAGAAAGAGAGAACACAAAGAGTAATGAGAGGATCATGGAAAATTAGAAATGTCGTGTCTTTGTGACATGAACGTTTCTCACAGTGTTCATCCTTAAATGGCAACATCATTAGAGAGAAATTCATTAAACATATGACAACGACATTCCATGGATGTTAATATTCCTGATACCACAATCGTATAAAGTAAGAATACTTCTCTGACTAATAAGTCTTCAGGAAGAACAGAGTAGAGTGCCACATCACTTCAGAGTTTGTTTAAACATGGAAGGGGCTCATTGAATTAAACCAAATGGAACATATAAATTCACAATCCGGCAAAGAGAGAAGATTGCTAAGTGCTTGAACTCTGCACAGAGCAGTTTTGTTAGAAGATGAACCTAGGAAGCATTTGTATAACATTGTATAGCATTCCTGAGTGCGTTAAATGTGTTGTATGGTTCCGAAAAGAACGGAGAGAACGTTTGGGTGAATGTTTCTGCTTTGAGTACACTCAGATAAACTCCAGACATGCAATGACGCACACACACAGGCACACAAGATATACAGGTATGCATCTATAGTATGTAGACACTTTGTGCGAATGTCTTTGTTAAGGGGAGTAAGACTGTGTGTGTATGTTTCAGTCTATGCCCTCTCTGTATAAAATGGATTTACAGAGATCCCTTTCTTTGTGTCAGTGGTGGATGACTGACAGCTTCTCTTAGCTCCGGAGTTTCAGATAACCAGGCCCAGATGGAGCTGGTTGGATGTTTCTGCACCACTGATTTACTCCAATACCTGGGACAGGACAGAGCGAAGGGACAAGACCGCCACCCATAGCGCCACCCCCCAACCTCCAGCCCCCAGCCCAGGACAAATCCTAACCGCATGGGAGAGGTGTAGATGTCCTGTAGGAGAATCAGGATATCCCGTTTAGGGGTTCTCTCCCTGCCCTGGCCGTGGCACATTCTACAATATGAACAGTTAGGTTTTGAGGTTGTGATAGTTTACACTGTAACGAACCCATAATGGGACTAACTGAAATTATCTGTTTCTAATAAAACATTGAAAATCAGTCATGGATGACCGGCCATTGTATAAGGCACCACTGCACATGGGCTGTAGCTGAATGACTAACAATGTCACGCCCTGATCTGTTTCACCTGTCCTTGTGCTTGTCTCCAACCCCTCCAGGTGTCGCCCATCTTCCCCACTTATCCTCTGGGTATTTATACCTGTGTTTTCTGTCTGTCTGTGCCAGTTCATATTGTTTGTCAAGCTTACCAGCATTTGTCCTGTCAGCTCCTGTCTTTTCCCAGCCTCTCTTTTTCTCGTCATCCTGGTTTTTGACCCTTGCCTGTCCTGACACTGTACCCCCCGACCACTCTACCCGTCCCTGAGCCTGCCTGCTGTCCCTTACCTTAGCTCCTAATCTGGATTATCGACCCCTGCCTGCCTTGACCTGTCGTTTGCCTGCCCCTGTGGTTATAATAAACATTGTTACTTCACACAGTCTGTACTTGGGTCTTACCTTGATTCCTGATAAAACAAAGTATTCAGATAGCAGCTGACTGACTTACAAAGTATTCACTTCAACCACATGGGTGTGTGAACACTTTAAAATAAATCAATTCCTGCATAGGTCAAGGAAGATGACTTATCACACTGTGTATTGCACAACAATTTACCAAAGAATACATTGAAACAATGTCTAGTTACTTTCTCTTCTCTTAGTCCTATCGGTTACTACTGAACTGCTTAAATTACTTCTCTGTAAACAAGTCCATTGTAGATATTGCACATGTACCACATGTACCACACAACCTTTCAAATGTGACCTTTGCAAAAACAGCCATCAATCTCTCTCTGGCCATTTGTACATTGTGTAGTCCTACACACACTGTTAATCATGAATCATAATCAAATAATCTATATTCTAATAATAGAACTCAATGAACAGGTCTAATTGTAGAATTTAGATAGTGAAGATAAGAATGTATTTGTCTCTCGATTATTAGACAGACTTGCTATCAATGCCTTCTTTCATGCCCCGCGTTGATGACATACGTTAATGCCTCTACCCATCCAATGCCCTTCCTTGTGCATGATCAGTTCCTTTGTATACCCTCTCAGTACCCCTGTCCTTTGCACACGCTCAGTTTCACCGCACGCGCTCAGTGTCTCTGTTCTTCTGCACACGCTCACTGGCTCTGAATACAATAAAGGTTAAAGTATCTGTGGCATGTGGCTGGTAGCCCCCAACTCAGCAGCTCAGATTGCCTCTGACAGACACTGAAGTTGCTGAGGAAAAGACTTGCATTAAACCTTTACACTTCTGCTTCTGTCCTAGTCTGTATTGGGTAAAAATGACATACTTTATGAATAAGTTAAGATTGTTGATAAATTACAATAGTTCTTGTATCTATGCCTATCGACTTATAATACATCTGAAAGATAGTATCTGTCTCTTCATGTCCAGGACGGGACAAAATTATCACCACTACTGCAGCAAATTGAAAGTGTCTATTTTGTGTATTTACTGTAGGTAATAGCAGTTCTATAGGTTCTCTTGTCTTCTTGAGTGTACTGTGCAAGTTAGGACAGGTACGACACTACCCCTCCCCCCCATCCAAAATATCTCACTCTGTTTTTTGTACTAGTTAGGACAGGTACAAAAAGTTATAAACTTGCAAAATGTTCTCTACACCCCATGGCAAAATGTGTAGAATTGCAACAAACTTGCTTTAAAACTGCTACTTTTTCTCGACGCCCCATGGCGTGGGGTAACATTTATCTTAGGGCCTACCAAAAGGCTAGGGCTCGCTCTGACTGCATGTGTGGGTATGGATGTGTATACACAGACCCGCAAGTTCAGATTTCTTGTTTCCCCCACCCCCATAAAAATTGCCCATCCATGTTCTATATGGTAGATTACCAGCCCTGGGAAGTGAACACCCAGCGTCTCACAGTAGCCTGCTAGAGATTAATATAGTAGATAGTATGCACTGTCTGTAATAGATGGCTGCATGTTGAGTTATACTTAGTATAACCCCCTAGAGTCAATGTCTGTGCCTTCCCCCCCTGGAAATCGAATTAGCATAACACAAAAATCCCCATTAAAATACATCTGTTTAAAGGGGAATATCACCCTGGATGAATCAGGGCTTGTTTTCATCATGTCTGAGGCATTTCTAGGACAGTGAAAAGTGTTTCACACATCATTTCCCAGGAGGAGGGGAGGTTAGGGCATCGCACGCTGAATGATACACCCTATGACGGCTTCCGGGGTATTGATGGGGGAAGACTACAACTTGTGTTGGGTGGTGCTTCGTGCTCTGGCCTCCGTCCCCGTCCCCACAAGTCAGGCTGTTTTGAAAAGGAGGCGGACACTAACAACAATCCTTTGGGCAAAACTGAAATAACTGTCCAGACGCAATGGCTTCAAGTGATTCCTCTCATCAACACCATTTTGACGATGGAGCATCTATTAGCTACATGGTGACATTCAACCATACATGTTTCAACCGGAATATAGCGAAGAGGATTCAAAACAAAGAGTTGGATTTATCTTACGTTAGAAGCTCAGCTACAGCCAATGCCAGCACCAAGAGGGCAGATGACAAATACGGTGCCTACTGTAGCTAAGTGAGCTGTTGTCTATTGCTGGCTAACATACTGCTGTGTTACAGTGGGGGGAAAAATAAATTATTTTTCTGTTTGCTAGCTAGGTAGCTAGATAACTAGCTAAATTGTAAATCTTAAACTGAAGCTGGTCTTACTATACAAATATTTGCCTAAGCATGCCTGATAGACATAGCTGTAGGTAGATACTGTCTGCCTACCTATCTAGGCTCATTTGTACGTTCTGGTCACTGTGCAAAGGTTGAGGGAGGGTTATGCCATATTTCTTTCTATTAGGCTAGATATTGTTGTAAATGAAATCTCGGTCCCTGTGCACATGTACGCAAGTTCAACTAGGCTACCCTAATGTTGATGTTACTGTATGCTGGCGCGGTTCAAATGTTGTTCAAACTGTACAATGGAGTTTTTTTTTTAGATTTGTTTTGTCTTACAGACAATTACGTGTAGAGCCTAGGCTTCTTCCAGGAGTGGATTCTAGATATAGAAACATAACACTTTGCCTGCGTGTGTCATTGTAGCAGAACTGTATCCTGTGAACTGTATCCCTCTCGAGGGATTAGACGTGATGCTGGATTTCAAGCAGATGACACAGCTTTACAAGTATTCCCTGAACTTAAATGTATGTTTCTTTGGAATGGCAATTTCATCATGACCACCTCTCCCATCATCTGCTGATCACTAGTTCTCTTAGCTACAGATTGTTACACCAGATAATGTGATTTAACCCATTTTTTGGGGGTTTCCATTACTGAGAGTTACAGGATAGGTACTGTTTGGTGTAGCACAGAGAATTGTTGACCAACCTTAGCCATGTCGTCTTCGTCCTCGATTCAGGAAAACTGGAGTCTCATAAAATGTCTGTGTCCAGTTTCTGGGGGTCAGTTTGAGTTTAGAAAATGCTCCGTTATTATAATAAATACTTTTTGTGCTCCATCAAGTAATCCAACAGTATGTGCGGCGCCATCTTAAGTCTTCTCACTCATTGAACGAGACAGGTCTCCGTCATCATGACGTACAGCACGTACAGCACTGATCGAGACAGGTGGGTGTCCACCCCAATGAGAGAAGACTTGAAATAGGCAAGATGTCAACAGAAATCTTTGTCTAAATCACATTATCTGGTGTAACAATTTGTCACCTACAGTTCACTGCACTTGTGTCTCTCTACACCTGAGACACACTCGGACACGCTGAACTGTACTACACTGTTCATACAATTTTTTTATGTATGTGACTTTTAACATATAGCATTGTTATTGAATAACCAGTTCTCTTGAGCGAGCATTAAATAGTGTACACTCTCCTGTATTTTAGATTTGGACAAATATCTGAAGTATCTGAATGTCTAGCATATGTTTGATGCTACAGAGCTCTGTACAGCTTATAAATATCTTCTGTAAATCCATAAGGGTATACAAATATTGAATGTTGATAGAAAATATCCATATTAGACCTCCCTAGTGGCACAGCAATCTAAGGCACTGCATCACAGTGTTTGAGGCGTCACTACAGACCTGGGTTAAATCCCTGGCTGTGTCACAGCATGACATACCCGGGAGGCGCACAATTGGCCCAGCATCATCCAGGTTAGGGAGGGTTTGGCCAGCCAGGATTTCCTTGTCCCGTTGCGCTCTAGCCGGGCACCTGCAAGTTTCCTCCGACACATTGGTGCGGCTGGCTTCCGGGTTAAGCGAGCTGTGTGTCAAGAAGCAGTGTGACTTGGCAGGGTCGTGTTTCAGAGAACGCATGGCTCTCGACCTTCGCCTCTCCCGAGTCCGAACGGGAGTTGCAGCGATGGGACAAGACTGTAACTACCAATTGGATATCACGAAAAAGGGGAAAAAGTATATATATATTTTTAAAGATCTATATTTATTTTATGGTGGTTCTACATCAGGGCTCTCCATCCCGGTTCCTGGAGAGCTACCATCCTGTAGGTTGTCACCCCGACCCTAATCTAGCACACCTGATTCTAATAATTAGCTGCGTTTATACAGGCAACCCAATTCTGATATTTTTTCAATTTATTGGTCTAATCACATCAGATATTTTTCAGAACGGATCTGATTCGTCAAAAGACTAATTAGTGAAAAACAATATCAGAATTGGGCTGCCTGTGCCAGCCATAGTCCTTTATCTGACATCGGTACACTGGCAGTTGTGGGCTGGGGAAGCTGAGACTCTTTGTGCTTATGGCGATGGGCTTGTCCTGTCTGCGGTGGACGACCAGGTGGATAAGACTGCCAAAAGTGGTGTAGGGCTTCTTAACCACCAACTGTTTGGTCCTCTTGCAGAAGATTTGCTGGTACTGCACGTCTCCTGGAAAGACATGGTTGTGGTCTTAGCATTTTACACTTTTTGTCGAAGCGATATATTGTACGGCAACACGCCTTTGTTGGTAAAGGTATTAACCGAATGGAACCAGCTAGCATATTATTTAGGGACAATGAGGGGATATTGGGAGTTGATTTTGAGAGGAAAGGGTCAGTCAGCAAAAGGAATGGGCTGGGGGGCTAAAGAGGGTCTGAAAAGTTTTAGGAAGGCAGTTCTTACACAGTATGAATTGTTGTGTATGGGAGATTGAGGAGAAATGGCACCTCTTATACACAACAATACATTTATTGTCTAAGCACAACCCTGCACAACCAAAAACCCCTTCCTCCTCTCAAAGTACTGTCTGAAAACTTCCCCCAGACCATTGACTTTGACAGATCATTATTGTCAATAGTAGGGAATTTTGTAGATGTCTTTGTATTGTGTTTTGAGAACCTGCAGAGAGAATAACGAGGTGGTTGTGTAAGTACTGTTGTAGTCTTGATTTTATACCTTTGTGTCCCTTGCTGGTTTCTGTCCCACAATCTTGTTGTGCTTCATAACCGCAAGGTGTGTCTGCTCCCTCATGCTTTATACCCAAAATGCCCCCGCTCTGGGGTATTTTTCAGCAGGGCACTGTGGAATGACTCCAGATAACCTGAGTTTTACAAAAATACAAAATTGATGACATGGTCTAGAAGGTACTCTGTGGTCCTGAGGCTACCTCTAACCACCTGTAACCCCATAACACAAACACAAACCATACAAACACTACCCAATTCATGTTTATACCATGCTTACTGGAAATTGAGCTATCTTAGCCGTCAGCTTGTAAATATTTTGGCCAACTTACCTTAAACTTGTGCAGAGCTAGGTTGTGGAAGCGCATGTTGGTGGAATCAGATCATGTACCACCTACAACAAAATACACCCCCCCCCCCCCCCAAAAAAAAGAAATACCCAGAGAAGTTATGAGATTACTGTGCCATTATTCAAGTTTGTGGGTATGCCCCCTATCAGCATTCGCTATGAATGCCGGACTTTGTGGTTCACTATGAGTAGACCAATATACAGGGAGTTGAAACATCCCGATTCTAGCAGTGAAATGAAAATGTGCTAGTTGTAGCTTGTGGTAAAACGTAATGTTGTTAATATGGTAGTGACTATGTGCCGTGGCAGAGCCAGGGTGAAACTTCCCTTTAAGCTAACGATATCAGTGATGGAAGAGGGCCGAGCTACCGGTGTTTGTCAGACTATGAGACATCCCGAAAATGGGTCATCTCACGAAAATGACTGTAGCGTCCGAACGGTTTGGCCTACATTTGCTCTAGCGAGTTAAACATTTTTATGGAAGAATACACTGAGTGTATAAAACATTATGAACACCTGTTCTTTCCATGACATAGACTGACCAGGTGAATCCAGTTGAAAGATATGATCCCTTATTGATGTTAAAGCCACTTCAATCAGTGTAGATGAGGGCGAGGAGACATGTTAAAGAAGGATTTTTAAACCTTGAGACATGGATTGTGTATGTGTGCCATTCAGAGGGTGAATGGACAAGACATAAGATTTAAGTGCCTTTGAACGAGGTATGGTAGTAGGTGGCAAGCGCACAGGTTTGAGTGTGTCAAGAACTGCAACGCTGCTGAGTTTTTCACAGTTCCCATGTGTATCAAGAATGGTCCACAACCCAAAGGACATCCAGCCAACTTGACAATCTTGGGAAGTGTTCGAGTCACATGGGGCCAGCATCTCTTTGGAACGCTTTCGACACCTTGTAGAGTCCATTCCCAATGAATTTAGGCTGTTCTGGTGGCAAAAGAGGGTGCAACTGAATATTAGGAAGTTGTTCCTATTGCTTTTTACACTCAGTGTATATGGAAGTAGTTTAATGCCAAAAGAAAGAGGTTAAATATGGGTAAAAAAAATACGATCTTGTCTCATCGCTGCAACTCCCTAACGGGCTCAGGAGTTGAAGGTCAAGTCATGCATTCTCCGAAACATAACCTGCCAAGCCTCACTGCTTCTTAACACACTGCTTGCTTAACCTGGAAGCCACCAATGTGTCAGAGGAAACACTGTTCAAGTGACGACTGAGGTCATCTTGCAGGCGCCCGGCCCGTCACAAGGAGTTGCTAGAGAGCGATAAGCCAAGGAAATCCCCCCCGGCCAAATCCTCCCCTAACCCGTACGACGCTGGGCCAATTGTGCGCTGCCCTATGGGGCTCCCGGTCATGGCCGGCGATGAAACAGCCTGGGATTGAACCGAGGCTGTAGTGGCGCCTCAGCACTGTGATGCAGTGCCTTAGTACTTTCTACCATTTAATTTGCTCTTCCCACTGTCAACTCCTGGCTGAACAGCCTCTAACAATGCATATGCCTGGAACCTTTACATCGTAAGGTGGCAGGAGAGAGTGGTTTCGATTTATAGCCAGTGATCTAAAAAAAAGAATAGATGCCAAACAAAAACACTTTCTGTTTGTCATAGGTCGACCAGGCGAGTTCTTAGCGAGTTCAGGAAGCCAAGATAGAGCTCTGTGAGACTTAAACAGTGATGGTGGCAGAAGTTTTGATCAAGAGAGATGTTCAGAAAATATGCACAATTTCTCTAACACTAAATATACAAATATGTATTTTATAGTTATAAGGAAGGGGGAATCTTATACTTAGTCATTTTGTAAATGTATGAAACTATATTTAAATCAATTTCTAAATGTATTATACTTTATGAAGAAAAAAAATGTCATGCCTTATTCATACAGTTTTGTTGAATAGGAAACACAGTGCATTTGGAAAGTATTCAGACCCCTTCCCTTGTTCAACATTTTGTTACGTTACAGCCTAATCCTAAAATTAATTAAATAAACACTTTCCTCATCAATCTACACACAATACCCCATAATGACGAATTGAAAACAGGTTTTTAGAACTTTTTGCAAATTTATTACAAATTAAAAACAGATACCTTATTTACGTAAGTATTCAGACCCTTTGCTATGAGACTCAAAATTGAGCCCAGATCCATCCTGTTTCCATGGATCATACTTGAAATATTACTACAATTTGACTGGAGTCCACATGTGTTAAATTCAACTGATTGGACATGATTTGGAAACGCACACACCTGTCTATACAAGGTCCCACTGTTGACAGTGCATGTCAGAGCAAATTAGGTCGAAGGAATTGTCCGTAGAGCTCCGAGACAGGTTTGTGTCGCGGCACAGATCTGGGGAAGGGTACCAAAACATTTCTGCAGCATTGAAGGTCCCCAAGAACACAGTGGCCGCCAACATTCTTAAATGGAACAAGTTTGGAACCACCAAGACTTCCTAGAGCTGGCCGCCAGGACAAACTGATGGCCACACTGACAGAGCTCCAGAGTTCCTCTGTGGAGATGGAAGAACCTTCCAGAAAAACAACCATCTCCGCAGTACTCTACCAATCAGCCCTTTATGGTAGAGGCCAGACTGAAGCCACTCTTTAGTAAAAGGCACACGAAAGCCTGCTTGGAATTTGCACCTAAAGACTCTCAGACCATGAGAAACAAGATTCTCTGGTCTGATGAAACCAAGATTGAACTCTTTGGCCTGAATGCCAGGCGTTACGTCTGGAGGAAACCTGGCACCATCCCTACGGTGAAGCATGATGGTGGCAGCATCATTCTGTGGGGATGTTTTTCAGGGGCAGGGACTGGGAGACTAGTCCGGATCAAGGAAAAGATGAACGGAGAAAAGTACAGAGAGATCCTTGATGAAATCCTGCTCCAGAGCTCTCAGGAACTCAGACTGGGGTGAAGGTTCACCTTCCAACAGGACAATGACCCTAAGCATACAGCCAAGACAATGCAGGAGTGGCTTCGAGACAAGTCTCTGGATGTCCATGAGTTTCCCAGCCAGAGACCGAACTTTAACCCGATCAAACATCTCTGGAGAGACCTAAAGATATCTGTGCAGCAACGCTCCCCATCCAACCTGATGGAGCTTGAGAGGATCTGCAGAGAAGAATGGGAGAAACTCTCCAAATACAGGCGTGCCAAGCTTGTGGCGCCATACCCAAGAAGACTTGAGGTGGTAATTGCTGCCAAAGGTGCTTCAACAAAGTACTGAGTAAAGGGTGTGAATACTTATGTAAATGTAATATTTCTTCTTTTTTTATAAGAAATATGTAAACATTTCTAAAACCTGGTTTTTGCTTTGTCATTGTCAGGTATTGTGTATAGATTGATGAGGGAAAATGATTTAATCAATTGTAGAAGGAAGGCTGTAATGTAACAAAAATGCTTACCAAGACATTAAATGTTTCTGAGCGGCCTAATTACAGTTTTGACTGAAACCGACTTGAAAATCTATGGCAATGCTTGAAAATGGCTGTCTAGCAATGATCGACAATCAACATGACAGAGCTTGAAGAATTATTTTAAGAATAATGGGAAAATATTGTACAATCCGGGTGTGCAAAGCTCATAGACACTTACCCAAGAAGACTCACAGCTGTAATCGCTGCCAAAAGCTGCTTCTACAAAGTATTGACTCAGGGGTGTGAATACTTATATAAATGTGATATTTATGTATTTCATTCTCAAAAAATGCTCTAAAACATAATCATAATCAACACAAAATAATCAACACATAGTCAGAGCATGTCTATTATGGATATTAGCCTGTGAGAAATTATAATTGCATCTCAGTGGTATTCAACTCACATAATTTGATGAGGGAAAAACAATGAGTTGCATAACCCTTTCTGTGTACATACTCAGAATTCCTAAGCTTAAGCGTGTTAAAAGAGTTTGTTCCCTGAGACTTTAACATGTATCTAATGAGAACCAGACTCTGCTTGGGGCCATGAGTTTAGGGTAGTAAATCAGGACCCACCGAATACACCTTAACTCTCTTAACAATGTCTAGATCATCTCCGTGGTTCAACACAAGATCATTTGGGAAGAGACAAAAGGACTCAGTGTGTCCATCCTTAGTCAGATGTAAACAAAAACGAATGCCAATATTACGAATGCTGTTACAAAGATGATATGATAATAGCATGAACACTAGGACCCTAAGCTAAGGTTGTTTTTACAATATAGATAAGTAAATAATGTGTTTTAAAAATACATCATTTTATACTTAACATTTGCATTTTACTCTGATACTCAACATTGGCCAATGCAATACCCCAGCAAACCGTAAAGATTCCTACAACGTTAGGTTACGTTCCGATGGAGCCCAAATTTGGTTTCACAGGGCCTTGGATTAGCCTTACTGTGACACTAGCTTGTAGTCTCACTCAGCCTACTGTACTGTCACCACTCTACCATACATACAAGAGTATCCTGACAATTATCATGGCAAAATAGCAGTAAAAGGCTGGTACCACCGGACCACTACAGTCTGATTACAAGACAACGGCCTGTGGTGAACCTCATGGAATTCCTATGGGATGGCTCACTCCTTCGTTTCACACATCAATACCGTACAGTTTTCAATTTTCTATTGTGGATATGTGCCAGACATATGTGCCAGACATCACTATGCCATCTTACCTTAGTAGCATTTAGCATAGTGAATGACATGAGTCAGAAAGCTGAGAAAAATGTTTTCCTTCTCAACTTTAAGTCACCAGCTGCCACTGACAGCTATGATCACAGTATATCAAAACTGTAACTACAGTAGTACTGCGCTGGGAACTTTTCTATTGTACAGTAGCTAGAACAGTAGTAGACAGATATAGGTCACGATGTGTGGTCTATTGGCCTGTCATCTGTAAGATGCCAGATCACCATGCAAATCATTTTGGGATACGGCCGCAATGTAAGATGGTGTTTATATTTCCCACAATACCTCCCTTTCTCCACACACACTTACAACTCTTTGCTCCTCCGTGCTCACTTTTAGAGAATTAACCAATACCCACAGTGCGTTAGTCCCTCCCTACGTACATTGAAAAACATTGTGAAATGTTTACTGTCAGCCTGAGAATAAATGTGCGCATTAGGACCTAGAGTAAAGTAGGCCCGGGAGCAGAGCTGATTACTGATAAGAGTGCTAATGGAGTCATTATTAACTGGCCTCTCAACATCTGGCCTCAAGCCTATATACACGTACAGTCTGTACAGAGAGGACACATTGCACATTTAAAATGAATCTTAACTTATTCAGGATGTCATCATAATTCTTAGTATGGGGGAAAGTATATCTTCTTGAAAACATATTTGCTGTTACTCCTACCGGAACCCCCAGAGAGTAGAGATTGTGGTGGAATGCGTTATAAGGCTTAATCTCGTGACGTTTCTGCATTATTTAAAGTTGCTGTCTTATAAGGAGATCTATCCTCAAAACCTGGCACTTTTAACCGGGGCCCGTTCAAAGTATCATGCTAGAAATGCTGATGTAGGATCAGTTTTGCATTTAAGATAATACGATTATGTTGCCAGTTGGACGTGATTCTAGATCAACCCTCCTACTGTACTCTGAGATGCTTTTTTAATACAGGCTCAGGCTCTTTGGTATTGTTTCTAATGCCTTGCTTTCCATCTTTTCCATCTTCAGCACAGTGTGATAGTATGTGCTAACACTCATGCAGGTGTAAAAGGTGTGACAGCATCCGGAGGGGGAAGGTGGGAGAGTGGCAGGGACCTGTTAATTGATTCTATGAGAGGGTGCCAGAAAGCTTGATAAACATTTGGATGATGTCACCATCAGGATATTGGCTAACTAATCCTATTCCCTATTTGTATATAGCAACAAACTGCAGGGGAAATAGAAAAGGGAAACAAACACTGGAGCTTGGGAAAGAACAGGGAAATAGAGAAATTGTTAGAGCATTATCAAAACGGAGGCAGATAATGTTTTGCAAGATGAAAACAATATTGGACATTTCAGTTGAAGTAAAGAGGTTATGTTTATACCAGCCCAGGGTACAGTTTGTGAGGTGGAAAGTGACCTCAGTTGAGCTATTCAGTCAGGACACACAATGTTGTCAGGGGAGAGAAAAACCACACGTAGGACTACTTACTGCATAGGCCCTTCTTGTTAAAGAAGCAAACATGTGCCAAAGTAAATGCATCCTAATGACTGAATTGGAGTCATTCCTCCCAAAACACAACATATGATGGAAGTATATTCCTGGCAAATACTTCAAATGTTTTCAATGGAATTGGAATTTGCCTGGCTTTTTGGATTTGAATGTTGTTGCTGTTACTCCTACTGAGATTGAACGGAAGAGTAGCAGAGAGAATGGCAGTGGGAAAATCCCAACCCTCCTTTCAAAACACTGTCTTACTGTAACATAACGTCAGCCAGGACACTGCAAATCACTTCACACACTGCGACCAAACTGCTTTTCCTCCGCATTTTACTTCCCAAACAAACATGTTTTTATAATTTGGTAATTTATATGAACCGTCAAGTACGAACACTTGGGACTAACGGAATAACCTTTTCCCATGTTTCACAAAAAGTTATAAAAGACATGAATCTGGCAAGTCAGGATACATGCCACATTTCAGTTTGAAATTAACCTACTCAGTAGGTTAACTTATCTAAATATAATTTGTAATTACATGAGTGCAGAAGAGTTCATCATTGTAGTCTGCACTGATTGTGTATCTTCTGGGAAAAGTTATTTTTAGTTGGTTGGTGCAGCAGCACCAAGCACTACAGCTCCGTAGTTTCCGCTATTTAATGGACTCCTTAAAGAAAAAAAGAGTGGTTTGTTCTCTTCCTCCTCAGATCATGTGCTGCCCACATGTACGCCTCAGTGACATCCCTTTGAGCTAGTCTGGGTACCAGTCTTTTTAGCTAACATGCACTCCTTGCCACTGTAACGCCCTGGCCATAGAGAGGGGTTTTTTGTTCTTTATTTTGGTTAGGCCAGGGTGTTACATTGGGTGGGCGTTCTATGTTCTGTTTCTATGGTTTTGTACTTCTTTGTTTTGGGCCGTGTGTGGCTCCCAATCAGGCACAGCTGAAGTTCGTTGTTGTTGATTGGGAGTCACACATAAGTGCATATTTTTCCGTTGGGGTTTTGTGGGTAATTGTTTCTGTTAGTGTTTGCACCTGACAGGACTGTTGGCTGTCGGTTTTCTCTTTTCTTGTTTTTGTATAGTGTTCACGTTGTTCAATTAAATATTAAATGATGAACACTAACTCCGCTGCACCTTGGTCTTCTCTCCAGTACGACAGCCATTACAGAATTACCCACCAAACAAGGACCAAGCAGTGGAGGAAGGAGCAGCACCAGGAGAGCAGCATGATGGACTCATGGACGTGGGAACAAATACTGGACGGAGAGGGACCATGGACTCAGGCTGGGGATTATCGCCTCCCGCAGTGGGAGATCGAAGCGACGAGAGCGGAGAGGCGATGGTATGAGGAGAGAGAGCGCAACAGGCACAAGAGGCAGCCCCAATATTTTTTTTGGGGGGGGCACACGGGACAGTCGGCGGTGCCGAGGTTGGAACCAGAGCCAGTCAGGTTGACGTTGGAGGTGAGCGAAGGGTGGAAAGCAGAGACAGTGAAGGAGTTGATGGGGAGATTGGAGGAGAGAGAGATGAGAGACCTGCTGGTTTGGTGCATAAAGCATGGCATTCGCCCTACGGAGCGTGTCAGTGAATTGATGTCACCTGAGTCAGTTCTCCATACTCGTCCTGAGGTGCGTGCTGGCCGTCTGTTGAAGACTGTGCCTGCGCCCAGAAACAGGCCTCCTGCATGTCTTCCGTGCCCTGCACGTCCTGTGCCTACGCCCAGAAACAGGCCTCCTGCATGTCTTCCGAGCCCTGCACATCCTGTGCCTACGCCCAGAACCAGGCCTCCTGCATGTCTTCCCATCCTGGTCAAGCCCGTGCCTCCTCCTCGGACCAGGCCTCCAGTGGGTCTCCCCATCGTGGTCTGTCCTGTGCCTCCTCCTCGGACCAGGCCTCCAGTGGGTCTCCCCATCCTGGTCTGTCCTGTGCCTGCTCCACGGACCAGGCCTCCAGTGGGTCTCCCCATAGTGGTCAGTCCTGTGCCTCCTCCTCGGACCAGGCCTCCAGTGGGTCTCCCCATCCTGGTCTGTCCTGTGCCTCCTCCTCGGACCAGGCCTCCAGTGGGTCTCCCCATCCTGATCTGTCCTGTGCCTGCTCCACGGACCAGGCCTCCAGTGGGTCTCCCCACAATGGTCAGTCCTGTGCCACCTCCCAGGACTAGGCCTTCAGTGGGTCTCGCCAGTCCGGAGCCGTCAGAGCCGCCCGCCAGTCAGGAGCCGCCAGAGCCGCCCGCCAGTCAGGAGCCGCCAGAGCCGCCCGCCAGTCCGGAGCCGCCAGAGCGGCCCGCCGGTCCGGATCTGCCAGAGGATCTGCCAGAATGGCCCGCCTGTCCGGATCTGCCAGAGTGGCCCGCCGTGCCGGATCTGCCAGAATGGCCCACCTGTCCGGATCTGCCATCGCCGCCCGCCAGCCGGGCGCAGCCAGGGTCATCCGCCAGCCGGGCGCAACAAGGGTCGCCCGCCAGCCGGGCGAAGTCAGGGTCGCCCACCAGACCTTCGGCGCGGCCAGGTGCGCCACCTAAGAGGGCGACGCCAAGGGTGGGGCAGAGGCCACGTCCCGCACCTGAGCCACCGCCGTAAGAAGGCCCACCCAGACCCTCCCCTTCAGTGTCAGGTTTTGCGGCCGGAGTCCGCACCTTGGGGGGGGGGGGGGGCACTGCAACGCCCTGGCTATAGAGAGGGGTTTTTTGTTCTTTATTTTGGTTAGGCCAGGGTGTTACATTGGGTGGGCGTTCTATGTTATTTTTCTATGGTTTTGTATTTCTTTGTTTTGGGCCGTGTGTGGCTCCCAATCAGGCACAGCTGAAGTTCGTTGTTGTTGATTGGGAGTCACACATAAGTGCATATTTTTCCGTTGGGGTTTTGTGGGTAATTGTTTCTGTTAGTGTTTGCACCTGACAGGAATGTTGGCTGTCGGTTTTCTCTTTTCTTGTTTTTGTATAGTGTTCACGTTGTTCAATTAAATATTAAATGATGAACACTAACTCCAGTCTTCTCTCCAGTACGACAGCCGTTACAGCCACTCCTGTCATTTGCCAAAGAGACTTGTGTTTTGTCAATTTCAACATTCAATCCACCTCATTTTCGAAAGCTTTTAAGACACGGAAACTTGGAAACTATGGATACAACTTACTCCACGCATTATCATAATTCATTAGCATGTTTTTGTTAGCCGATACATCCTGACAAAATATACCATATTACTGGCCTGCTGATGTGCCTGGACCTTGTAGGCTAAACTGCCGAGAAAAAAATCCATAACTGATCCAAATGGTAGCCCAATCAGGCAGGCTAGATGCAGTTATTTTGAAATGAATATGCATTCAAAAGGCCAGGCTTTTAAGTGGTTATTCAAATGATATAGGCTATTCACTGCATATCACAGCCTAGACTACAGTTTTGTACTTGAAAACAGTAGTAACATTCTTCATTACATTGTGTTGTTGTAGCCTAAGTAGGATACAATTCTTGTCCCTAAAAAACTGAAACAATAGGGTAGCTTTTCGAGCTGGTACCCGGGAACTGGGAGGGAGCGCACATGTACACTATATATGTACACTATATATACAAAAGTATGTGGACACCCCTTCAAATTCGTCTATTTCAGCCACACCCGTTGCTGACAGGTGTATAAAATTGAGCACCCAGCCATGGAATCTCCATAGACAAACACTATCAGTAGAATGGCCTTACTTAAGAGCTCAGTGACTTTCAACGTGGCACCGTCATAGGATGCCACCTTTCCGACAAATCAGCTGGTCACATTTCTGCCCTGCTAGAGCTGCCCTGGTCAACTGTAAATGCTGTTATTGTGAAGTGGAAACTTCTAGGACCAACAACGGCTCAGCCGTGAAGTAGTAGGCTCTCAGAATGGGACCGCCGAGTGCAGAAGCGAGTAGCGCGTACAAATCGCGGGAGCTTCATGAAGTGGGTTTCCATGGCCAAGCAGCCGCACACAAGCCTAAGATCACCATGCGCAATGCCAAGCGTAGGCTTGGAGTGATATTAAGCTTGCCGCCATTGGACACTGGAGCAGTGGAAACGCGTTCTCTGGAGTGATGAATCACGCTTCACCATCTGGCAGTCCGACGGACGAATGTGGGTCTGGTGGATGCCAGGAGAATGCTTCCTGTCCAAATGCATAGTGCCAACTGTAAAGTTTGGTGGAGGAGGAATAATGGTCTGGGGCTGTTTTTTATGGTTTGGGCTAGGCCCTTAGTTCCAGTGAAGGGAAATCTTAACGCTACAGCATACAATGACATTCTAGACGATTCTGTGCTTCCAACTTTGTGGCAAGAGTTTGGGGAAGGCCCTTTCCAGTTTCAGCATGACAATGCCCCCGTGCACAAAGCGAGGTCCATACAGAAATGGTTTGCTGAGACAAGTGTGGAAGAACTTGACTGGCATGCACATAGCCCTGACCTTAACCCCATCGAACACCTTTGAGATTAATTGGAATGCAGACTGAGAGCCAGGCCCAATCGCCAAACATCAACATCACTAATGCTCTTGTGGCTGAATGGAAGCAATTCCCCGCAGCTATGTTCCAACATCTAGTAGAACGCCTTCCCAGAAGAGTGGAGGCTGTTATTGCAGCAAAGGGGAGACCAACTTGATAATAATGATTTTCGAATGAGATGTTCGACGAGCAGGTGTCCACATACTTTTGGTCATGTAGTGTACTGTAGGATACCTATGATTTCGTTATCTGATAAAAATATATATTTTGCTGTGTAAATTGACTGGATATCTTCACTGCAGTATTAAGCCTAACACAGTGTTTATGAATTATGGGCTAACAAGCATATGTTTCTACCTTATGCTATAGACTAAATCTCACGCCTGTCGGGCTTTGTTCTGTTTCACAATTACGCACCTGGCTTCTCCTCTTTCACGGCTATTCCTCTTAAATCTTATGGAGTCCCAAGAAAAGCCGGACAACAAAAGCTTGTTGGACACTTACTTTGATTTATTGTCTTTAGCCTCCTAACAGTCTATTGAACAAGATATACACTCTATGGAGTCTATGGGAGCGGGTGAGAACCAAGAGCCTCCTAGGTTTTGTATTAAAGTCAATGTCCCAAGAGGAGGACGGAAGCTAGCTGTCCTCCGGCTGCACCATGGTGCTACCCTACAGAGTTCTGTTGAGGCTACTGTAGACCTTCATCGCAAAACAGTGTGTTTTAATCAATTATTTGTTGACATGCAAATATATTTAGTATAGTTGTATCTAAAAAGGATAGCTTTTTCAATGTTATACCATTTTTATTTTTATGAAATTCACTGAGGAGGATGGTCCTCCCCGCCAGCCTCTGAGGACCCTCCAGTGCTCCACTGGCATCTCCTCTGGCTTCTCTCTCTTCCATCCTCTCTCTATTCATCTCATAGCTCTTGAACCTGTAGCCTAGCCCAATGCGTGTCCCAGAAGTAGCAATCAATTTTGAGCAATGAAAAAAAATATATAGGCTATATATTCAGGAAAGAAGCACCTTGCTATTGCATGATGGATATAAAATAGACTACAACATTCATAATGAACTGGCTGGGAAGTTTGAATGGCGATAGCTTCTTTGTTGTGATGTAATCACACCGACTGGTGGTAAAAATGTAATAAACGGAAATCCTCTTGTTCTCCCCGCACCCAATGTTTATGTTTATAATTAAATGTACTATGTCAGAATGCCCAATGCTAGAATGTTTACAATCAAATTTATGAATTAAGTTAGAACTTTTTACAATTGGTCTAATCTGCATAAACATTGTGATTGGAGGATAGCTGTGAGAATCAAATCCTCTAATCTCCTCAAGCTCATTAATGATAGTGTTCATATTTGAAGATTGCCGAAAGGCCACTCTCTTTGGCATTGTCAAGGAGTGGCAAGGAGTGGAATGTTAGCTAAGGAGACTGGTATGCAGGTTGTCTAAACATCAGACTGTGGTTAGGATACCATGGTTACCATGGTTAGGATACTCCATGGATATCAGTCTGAAAGAAGTGCTGTTAAAAAGACGCAAGTGTTTCGACAAGCCAGAATGTTGAATACAATGATTTTTAAAAGTGCTTTACTGGTTGTCTGCGCTCTTGGTCCTTTTGATGATAGGAAGTGTACTGTACTATACCACTACTCTGTGGATATTTTGTCTCAATTTACCTCCTATATATGGACAAAATCAGCAGACAACAGGTAAAGTTCTTCCAAATTAAGTTTATTCAACAGTCTGACTTGTGATGGGACTGTTCACAAAACGTGAGACTACATGTTAGAGACCAGACTACATGTTAGAGTTTTCCACTCTTGGATTCGTAGAGGCTATAGTATTCAGGCTAACCCTGAGTCACACCACCAATCTATTCACAAGTGCTGTTTAAACAGTGTCAAATGATGTCTTTTCAACTTAAATAGAGGTTGGCTCAACAACTGTAAGCTGTCTAGAACCGAATCTACCCCTGCAATCATTTCAGTAACAGAGCATGTATAATGTATCATCAACAGCTGGCTATTACTGGCCCAATCTTTCATATAAGACATCATTGTATGCTTGAAATGGATTAGGGAGGGTGAGTTATCTATGTCAAATCTACTTGAGCGGAGGAGTGGGAATTTTGTGCTCTGTCCTACATCCAACATGACAGGACTACTTTTAGCGTACAATTAGGACGTGCTAGGACACGCATTCACTCCTTTCCCCCAAATCAAATCAAATCAAATCAAATGTATTTATATAGCCCTTCTTACATCAGCTGATATCTCAAAGTGCTGCACAGAAACCCAGCCTAAAACCCCAAACAGCAAGCAATGCAGGTGTAGAAGCACGGTGGCTAGGAAAAACTCCCTAGAAAGGCCAAAACCTAGGAAGAAACCTAGAGAGGAACCAGGCTATGAGGGGTGGACAGTCCTCTTCTGGCTGTGCCGGCTGGAGATTATAACAGAACATGGCCTAGATGTTCAAATGTTCATAAATGACCAGCATGGTGAAATAATAATATTCACAGTAGTTGTCGAGGGTGCAACAAGTCAGCACCTCAAGAGTAAATGTCAGTTGGCTTTTCATAGCCGATCATTCAGAGTATCTCTACCGCTCCTGCTGTCTCTAGAGAGTTGAAAACAGCAGGTCTGGGACAGGTAGCACTTCCGGTAAACAGGTTAGGCTTCCATAGCCACAGGCAGAACAGTTGAAACTGGAGCAGCAGCACGGCCAGGTGGACTGGGGACAGCAAGGAGTCATCATGCCAGGTAGTCCTGAGGCATGGTCCTAGGGCTCAGGTCCTCCGAGAGAGAGGGAGAAATAAAGAAAGAGAGAATTAGAAAGAGCATACTTAAATTCACACAGGAAACCGGATAAGACAGGAGAAAAACTCCAGATATAACAGACTGACACTAGCCCCCCGACACATAAACTACTGCAGCATAAATACTGGATGCTGAGACAGGAGGGGTCAGGAGGCACTGTGGCCCCATCCGATGATACCCCCGGACAGGGCCAAACAGGCAGGATATAACCCCACCCACTTTGCCAAAGCACAGCCCCCACACCACTAGAGGGATATCTTCAACCACCAAATTACCATCCTGAGACAAGGCCGAGTATTGCCCACAAAGATCTCCGCCATGGCACAACCCAAGGGGGGGCGCCAACCCAGACAGGAAGACCACGTCAGTGACTCAAACCACTCAAGTGACGCACCCCTCCTAGGGACGTCATGGAAGAGCACCAGTAAGCCAGTGACTCAGCCCCTGTAATAGGGTTAGAGGCAGAGAATCCCAGTGGAGAGAGGGGAACCGGCCAGGCAGAGACAGCAAGGGCGGTTCGTTGCTCCAGAGCCTTTCCGTTCACCTTCACACTCCTGGGCCAGACTACACTCAATCATAGGACCTACTGAAGAGATGAGTCTTCAGTAAAGACTTAAAGGTTGAGACCGAGTCTGCGTCTCTCACATGGGTAGGCAGACCACTCCATAAAAATGGAGCTCTATAGGAGAAAGCCCTGCCTCCAGCTGTTTGCTTAGAAATTCTAGGGACAATTAGGAGGCCTGCATCTTGTGACCGTAGCGTACGTGTAGGTATGTACGGCAGGACCAAATCGGAAAGATAGGGAGGAGCAAGCCCATGTAATGCTTTGTAGGTTAGCAGTAAAACCTTGAAATCAGCCCTTGCCTTAACAGGAAGCTAGTGTAGGGAGGCTAGCACTGGAGTAATATGATCACATTTTTTGGTTCTAGTCAGGATTCTAGCAGCCGTATTTAGCACTAACTGAAGTTTATTTAGTGCTTTATCCGGGTAGCTGGAAAGTAGAGCATTGCAGTAGTCCAACCAAGAAGTAACAAAAGCATGGATTCATTTTTCTGCATCATTTTTGGACAGAAAGTTTCTGATTTTTGAAATGTTATGTAGATGGAAAAATTCAAAAGAGAGATCAGGGTCCAGAGTAACGCCGAGGTCCTTCACAGTTTTATTTGAGACGACTGTACAACCATCAAGATTAATTGTCAGATTCAACAGAAGATCTCTTTGTTTCTTGGGACCTAGAACAAGAATATCTGTTTTGTCCGAGTTTAAAAGTAGAAAGTTTGCAGCCATCCACTTCCTTATGTCTGAAACACAGGCTTCTAGCGAGGGCAATTTTGGGGCTTCACCATGTTTCATTGAAATGTACAGCTGTGTGTCATCCGCATAGCAGTGAAATTTAACATTATGTTTTTGAATGACATCCCCAAGAGGTAAAATATATAGTGAAAACAATAATGGTCCTAAAACGGAACCTTGAGGAACACCGAAATTTACAGTTGATTTGTCAGAGGACAAACCATTCACAGAGACAAACTGATATCTTTCCGACAGATAAGATCTAAACCAGGCCAGAACTTGTCCATGTAGACCAATTTGGGTTTCCAATCTCTCCAAAAGAATGTGGTGATCGATGGTATCAAAAGCAATACTAAGGTCTAGGAGCACGAGGACAGATGCAGAGCCTCGGTCTGACGCCATTAAAAGGTCATTTACCACCTTCACAAGTGCAGTCTCAGTGCTATGATGGGGTCTAAAACCAGACTGAAGCGTTTCGTATACATTGTTTGTCTTCAGGAAGGCAGTGAGTTGCTGCGCAACAGCTTTTTCTAACATTTTTGAGAGGAATGGAAGATTCGATATTGGCCGATAGTTTTTTATATTTTCTGGGTCAAGGATTGGCTTTTTCAAGAGAGGCTTTATTACTGCCACTTTTAGTGAGTTTGGTACACATCCGGTGGATAGAGAGCCGTCTATTATGTTCAACATAGGAGGGCCAAGCACAGGAAGCAGCTCTTTCAGTAGTTTAGTTGGAATAGGGTCCAGTATGCAGCTTGAAGGTTTAGAGGCCATGATTATTTTCATCATTGTGTCAAGAGATATATACTGCTAAAAAAATAAAGGGAACACTTAAACAACACATCCTAGATCTGAATGAAAGAAATAATCTTATTAAATACTTTTTTCTTTACATAGTTGAATGTGCTGACAACAAAATCACACAAAAATAATCAATGGAAATCCAATTTATCAACCCATGGAGGTCTGGATTTGAAGTCACACTCAAAATTAAAGTGGAAAACCACACTACAGGCTGATCCAACTTTGATGTAATGTCCTTAAAACAAGTCAAAATGAGGCTCAGTAGTGTGTGTGGCCTCCACGTGCCTGTATGACCTCACTACAACGCCTGGGCATGCTCCTGATGAGGTGGCGGATGGTCTCCTGAGGGATCTCCTCCCAGACTTGGACTAAAGCATCCGCCAACTCCTGGACAGTCTGTGGTGCAACGTGGCATTGGTGGATGGAGCGAGACATGATGTCCCAGATGTGCTCAATTGGATTCAGGTCTGGGGAATGGGTGGGCCAGTCCATAGCATCAATGCCTTCCTCTTGCAGGAACTGCTGACACACTCCAGCCACATGAGGTCTAGCATTGTCTTGCATTAGGAGGAACCCAGGGCCAACCGCACCAGCATATGGTCTCACAAGGGGTCTGAGGATCTCATCTCGGTACCTAATGGCAGTCAGGCTACCTCTGGCGAGCACATGGAGGGCTGTGCGGCCCCCCAAATAAATGCCACCCCACACCATGACTGACCCACCGCCAAACCGGTCATGCTGGAGGATGTTGCAGGCAGCAGAACGTTCTCCACGGCGTCTCCAGACTCTGTCACGTCTGTCACGGGCTCAGTGTGAACCTGCTTTCATCTGTGAAGAGTACAGGGCGCCAGTGGCGAATTTGCCAATCTTGGTGTTCTCTGGCAAATGCCAAACGTCCTGCACGGTGTTGGGCTGTAAGCACAACCCCCACCTGTGGACGTCGGTCCCTCATACCACCCTCATGGAGTCTGTTTCTGACCGTTTGAGTAGACACATGCACATTTGTGGCCTGCTGGAGGTCATTTTGCAGGGCTCTGGCAGTGCTCCTCCTGCTCCTCCTTGCACAAAGGTGGAGGTAGCGGTCCTGCTGCTGGGTTGTTGCCCTCCTACGGCCTCCTCCACGTCTCCTGATGTACTGGCCTGTCTCCTGGTAGCGCCTCCATGCTCTGGACACTACGCTGACAGACACAGTAAACCTTCTTGCCACAGCTCGCATTGATGTGCCATCCTGGATGAGCTGCACTACCTGAGCCACTTGTGTGGGTTGTAGACTCCGTCTCATGCTACCACTAGAGTGAAAGCACCGCCAGCATTCAAAAGTGACCAAAACATCAGCCAGGAAGCATAGGAACTGAGAAGTGGTCTGTGGTCCCCACCTGCAGAACCACTCCTTTATTGGGGGCGTCTTGCTAATTGCCTATAATTTCCACCTGTTGTCTATTCCATTTGCACAACAGTATGTGAAATGTATTGTCAATCAGTGTTGCTTCCTAAGTGGACAGTTTGATTTCACAGAAGTGTGATTGACTTGGAGTTACATTGTGTTGTTTAAGTGTTCCCTTTATTTTTTTGAGCAGTGTAGTACTAAAACACTTTAGTGTCTCCCTTGATCCTAGGTCCTGGCAGAGTTGTGCAGACTCAGGACAACAGAGCTATGGAGGAATATGCAGATTTAAAGAGGAGTCCGTAATTTGCTTTCTAATGATCATGATCTTTTCCTCAAAGAAGTTCATGAATTTATTACTGCTGAAGTGAAAGCCATCCTCTCTTGGGGAATGCTGCTTTTTAGTTAGCTTTGCCACAGTATCAATTTTTTTTTCTTCGGATTGTTCTTATTTTCCTCAAATAAGTTGGAAAAATAGGATGATCGAGCAGCAGTGAGGGCTCTTCGATACTGCACGGTACTGTCTTTCCAAGCTAGTCGGAAGACTTCCAGTTTGGTGTGGCGCCATTTCCGTTCCAATTTTCTGGAAGCTTGCTTCAGAGCTTGTGTATTTTCTGTATACCAGGGAGCTAGTTTCTTATGACAAATGTTTTTAGTTTTTAGGGCTGCAACTGCATCTAGGGTATTGCACAAGGTTAAATTGAGTTCCTCATTTAGGTGGTTAACTGATTTTTGTCCTCTGATGTCCTTGGGTAGGCAGAGTGAGTCTGGAAGGGCATCAAGGAATCTTTGGGTTGTCTGAGAATTTATAGCACAACTTTTGATGCTCCTTGGTTGGGGTCTGAGCAGATTATTTGATGCGATTGCAAACGTAATAAAATGGTGGTCCGATAGTCCAGGATTATGAGGAAAAACATTAAGATCCACAACATTTATTCCATGGGACAAAACTAGGTCCAGAGTATGACTGTGGCAGTGAGTAGGTCCAGGACAAAACCCACTGAGTCGATGATGGCTCCGAAAGCCTGTTGGAGTGGGTCTGTGGACTTTTCCATGTGAATATTAAAGTCACCAAAAATGTGAATATTATCTGCTATGACTACAATGTCCGATAGGAATTCAGGGAACTCAGTGAGGAACGCTGTCTATGGCCCAGGAGGCCTGTAAACAGTAGCTATAAAAAGTGATTGGCAGACTCCACTAAGCTGGCTAACAGCCTGCTGCCTGGCCTGCACCCTATTTCATTGTGGAGCTAGGGGAGTTAGAGCCCTGTCTATATTCGTAGATAAGATGAGAGCACCCCTCCAGCTAGGATGGAGCCTGTCACTCCTCAACAGCCCAGGCTTGGTCCTGTTTGTGGGTGAGTCCCAGAAAAAGGGCCAATTATCTACAAATTCTATCTTTTGGGAAGGGCACAAAACCGTTTTCAACCAGCGATTGAGTTGTGAGACTTTGCTGTAGAGCTCATCACTCCCCCTAACTGGGAGGGGTCCAGAGACAATTACGCGATGCCGACACTTCTTTCTAGCTGATTTACACGCTGAAGCTATGTTGCGCTTGGTGACCTCTGACTGTTTCATCCTAATGTCACGCCCTGACCAGGGGAACTCTGCTATTTTGGTCAGGGTGTGGTATTTCTATGGTTTATTTTCTATGTTTTGTTATAGCCTTTCTTTGTGGTTTATTTCTATGTTGGGCTCGGGGGTGATATCCAATCAGACAGCTGTCGCTAGTTATGTCTGATTGGGAATCACATTTAAGTTCCTTTCCCCCCACGATGTTTGTGGGTTGTTGTCTCTTTGATTTTGAGCAGCTAACGTATCGGTATTTTCTTGATTTTGTGTACGTGTTTATTTCGGTGTAAAAGAATAAACATGTGTTCGTTTTGGTCCGCTTCCTCGTTACCTGACGCCGAACGTTACACCTAACATCGTTGGTGCGGACGTGGATAACAATATCTCTATACTCTCTACACTCGCCAGTTTTAGCTTTAGCCAGCACCATCTTCAGATTAGCCTTAACGTCGGTAGCCCTGCCCCCTGGTAAACAGTGTATGATCGCTGGATGATTCGTTTTAATTCTAATACTGCGGGTAATGGAGTCGCCAATGACTAGGGTTTTCAATTTGTCAGAGCTAACGGTGGGAAGCTTCGGCGTCTCAGACCCCGTAACGGGAGGAGTAGAGACCAGAGAAGGCTCGGCCTCTGACTCCGACTCGCTGCTTAATGGGGAGAACCGGTTGAAAGTTTCTGTCAGCTGAATGAGCGACACCGGTTGAGCATTCCTACAGCATTTCCCTCCAGAAGCCATGAGAAAGTTGTCCGGCTGCGGGGACCGTGCGAGGGGATTTATACTAACGTTACTATCTGTACTTACTGGTGGCACAGACACTGTTTCATCCTTTCCTACACTGAAATTACCCTTGCCTAACGATTGCGTCTGAAGCTGGGCTTGCAGCACAGCTATCCTCGCCGTAAGGCGATCGTTCTCCTGTATATTATGAGTACAACGACTGCAATTAGAAGCGTGTTAATGTTACTACTTAGCTTCGGCTGTTGGAAGTCCTGACGAACCATGTCCAGATAAAACCTCCGAAGTGAAAAAGTTCAATGAAAAAAAGTTGAGTGAGGGAAAAACTAAAAATATAAACGGTAATTAAAGTAAGGTAATTAAAAACCGTAAAGTTGTCACGTAGCAAAATAGCAAAGTAAGGTTGGCAACAAAACGCACGTAAACAAGCAAAAACACACATGGGGAAACACATTTGCTGGAGAAGGCTTTCACCCCCTCTCTATCCCCCCACTCTCCCTTCTCCTCGTTCTCTCTCTCTACCTTTATATATATAATCTATGCTCTCTACACCCAACCTCCCCTCTCTGACTCACTATCAAGCAGCAGTGGTTACCAAGGTGACAGGTTTTTTGTGCAAAAATAGCAACAGAGTTCATCAGCTTACAGTGTATCAATGAAACTCAGATAATGAGTGTAATATATTGTTATATACAACCCAGGTATTGTCACACCCTGATCTGCTTCACCTGTCCTTGTGATTGTCTCCACCCCATCCAGGTGTCACCCATCTTCCCCATTATCCCCTGTGTATTTATACCTGTGTTCTCTGTTTGCCCGTTGCCAGTTCGTCTTGTTTGTCAAGTCAACCAGCGTTTTTGTTCTCAGCTCCTGCTTTTCCCTGTCTCTCTTTTCTCACCCTCCTGGTTTTGACCCTTGCCTGTCCTGACTCTGAGCCCGCCTGCCTGACCACTCTGCCTGCCCCTGACCCTGAGCCTGCCTGCCGACCTGTACCTTTGCCCCATCTCTGGATTGTTAACCTCTACCTACCCTGACCCTGAGCGTGCCTGCCGTCTGGTACCGTTGCCCCACCTCTGGTTTACTGACCCCTGCCTGCCTTGACCTGTCTATTACCTGCCCCTGTTGGAACATTTAACCATTGTCAATTTGACGTGTCTGCATCTTCAGCCCTCCTCCTTCCCCTCGGATCACTCCAAGATAGCCTACCTCATCACGCTGCTGTCCGGGAGGGCTCTCACCTGGGCAACTGATGTGTGGGAACAACAGCTGGCCATATGCGCTAGTCTGGAGGGGATCGTGGGAGAAGTGAGGAAGGTTTTTGATGCCCCGTTCTCCGGACAAGAGAGGCCGCCCGGAAGCTAATCCAGCTTTGGCAGGACTCCCCCAGTGTAGTTCATTATGCGGTGGATTTCCACACGTTGGCAGCGGAGAGTGCTTGGAATCAAGAGGTACTGTTCGATATGTTCCTGCACGGCATCTGGGAGGAGGTCAAGGATGAGCTTGTAGCGCGGGAGTTACCTACAGAGCTAGATTCCCTCGCTTTGACCATCTGTATCGATGGACGATTACAGGAGAGGAAATTTGATTTCTCACGCACGCCCAGGGATCCCACCTTGCTTCCGAGGCATCCCGGAAGCTCCCGACGGTCTCGTTGCTGAGAGAACCCGAGGCTTCCAGACATGCCCCGAGGGCTGCCAAAGACGGCTGAATCAACACATCCTGAGCCAATGCCACTAGGCAGAGCTGGGCTGTTGCCAGCAGAACGGCAATACAGGATTGACACGAAGAGTAATCTGTATTGTGGGACTCTTGGTCAATTCGTTTCCTCTTGTCCTTTAAAAAAACCTGGCTCACCGGTAGGAGCGAGTACTCCCGCGGAGTACCAGGACCTCCGGGAGGTGTTCAACAAGGCCCGTGCAACTTCGCTCCCACTGCACCGACCTTGTTGCTGTGGAATTGACCTTCTCCCTAGCACGATTCTGCCCCGAGGACGACTGTACTCTCTGTCGGCACCAGAGACCAAGGCGATGGAAACCTACATTGGGGTCTCCCTTGCAGCAGGATTCATCCGTCACTCTTCTTCTCCTCCGCCCATGCATCGACTACCGGGGTCTCACAACATAATGATGAAGACCCACTACCCGCTACCACTCATCTCCTCCACCTTTGAGCCGCTCCAGGGGGCCATCGTGTTTTCCAAGCTGGATCTATGAAACGCCTACCACCTGGCACGGGTACGGGAAGGGGATGAGTGGAAGACCACCTTCAACAAGGACAGCGGTCACTATGAGTATCTGGTCATGCCATTTGGCCTTACCAACGCCCCTGCTGTGTTTTAAGCTCTGGTCAATGATGTTCTCCACAACATGTTTAACCGGTTTGTCTTTGTCTACCTCGATCACATCCTCATCTTCTCCAGTTCCACCCAAGAACATGTGCTCCACGTCTAACTAGTTCTCCAATGCCTCCTGGAGAACCAGCTGTTTGTAAAAGCAGAGTAGAATGAGTTCCATCGTTCCACCATCCCTTTTCTGGGTTTCATCATCACCGCAGGGAGTGTGCAAATGGATCCTGGGAAGGTGAAAGCGGTGGTGGATTTGCCCCAGCCTACTTCCTTGGTGCAGCTGCAACACTTCCTGGGGTTTGCCAACTTCTATCACCGCTTTATCCGGGGTTACAGCACCCTGGCTTCCCCTCTGTCCTCACTCACCTCGCCCAAGTTTCCATTCACGTGGTCTCCAGCTGCTGACCGGGCGTTCCGGGAACTCAAACATCGCTTCACCACAGCTCCCATCTTGGTTCATCCAGACCCTTCCAGTCAGTGCGTGGTGGAGGCAGATGCTTCTGATGTTGGAGTGGGGGCGGTCCTGTCCCAGCGTTCTGCCCTGGACCTCAAGCTACATCCCTGCGCCTTCTTCTCCCACCACCTCAACGCCATGGAAAGGAACTATGACGTGGGGAATCGTGAGCTTCTCGCGGTGAATATGGCATTGGAGGAATGGAGGCACTGGCTGGAGTGGGCCCATTCCTCCAGGCTTGCCTGCCACCCGGGCTCCCGTCGAACCCTGGCCTTCGTGCGACAACGCTTTTGGTGGCCTACGATTGTTCCGGATGTCACCACGTTTGTCTCCTCCTGCACGGTATGTGCTCAGAATAAGACTCCTCGACAAGCTCCGGCTGATCTTCTGCAACCACTGCCTGTCCATCACCGTCCCTGGTCCCACATATCCCTGGATTTCGTCACTGGTCTCCCCCCGTCTAAGGACAACACTGCAATCCTGACTTTGGTCGACCGGTTTTCCAAGGTCGCTCACTTCATTCCTCTCCCCAAACTACCCTCGGCCAAGGAGACGGCCCAGCTCATGGTGCAGCACGTCTTCCGGATCCATGGACTGCTCATGGACGTGGTCTCCGATCGGGGACCTCAGTTCTCGTCCTGGTTCTGGATGGTATTCTGCTCCCTCATTGGGTCGTCGGCCAGCCTGTCCTCTGAGTTCCGCCAGACACGTCGATTTATGAGCCCGGCCGGCCCTCCTCAAGACCACCTACAGGTATCGACGACAAGCGGATCGCCATTGGACCCCGGCTCCCCGTATCGTCTCGGGCAGAAAATATGGCTTTCCACCCGGGATCTGCTCCTCTGGGTGGAATCCCGCAAACACTCCCCCCGGTTTATCGGCCCAGATGATTAATTGTATTGTTAACAAATGACAAGAAAATCATATCAAAAGTAAAGTAAATGTTGCATTTTGAAAAGCAGATACTTCGATTGAATATGTATCCAAAATGAAAGAGTGATTTGGTGCAGTGAACAAGTGACTTTGTGAATTTGTTTGTTGTACTCAGTCAATAGAAAATGCTATTAGAGTTTCGAAACATGAGTCATTTTGATGATCTGTTTACATTTCTGTGCATAGAGTTATGAAAATGTACCACATACTTGTGAAAATTGCCCCAAAGCGATTGAAAAAAAACTGTAATAGCAGTATGTCATGTGTTGACTATTAGCCAATTAATAGCTTTCCTCTGGAGCACTGCAGTGCTGCAGTGTCCTTCAGGAATTAGCCCACTCAACTCTATAGGAAATAGAGAAATGTGTGGAGGAACATAAAGAGATACTGTACAAAATCAAATCAAATTTTATTTGTCACATGCTTCGTAGACAACAGGCGTAGACTAACAGTGAAATGCTTACTTACGAGAGGGTCCATTTCCAACAATGCAGATAAGATAAAAAATGTAATAAAAACTATGCAGTATGAAGCAGCGAGAATGTGAATGAATATACCGGCATGAATATAGTTAAGAGAAATAGTGGGAGAATGAGTGTCTTAATGTGTGTACTAATAAAATAGACAGGGATAGTTAGTGTAAGAGAGAGAGAGAGAGACCAACCCCCTGAATACAGCAAGCCATGTGTCTGCTGTATGCCCACTAGATTTACAGAGCAGCTTTTATCAGATCAAGGCAGCGAGAGTGGAGAGGAGGAGAAAGAAGAGAGAAAGAGAGAGAGAGAGAACACAGAGCAAGATATTGTAGTTTAAGAGAGAGGGACAGGGAGCAGACAGTTTAAACAAAAGGACAGACTTCCAGCGCAGCAGCCAGCAGCAGCAGAGGCAGCATACTGATCCTCCACACAGTAACCTAGCTGTCCAGCCTGCCCCCCAGCCTGACCTCTCTCCACCCCAGCAAACAGCTGTCCAGCGACAGGAGAAAGAGAGAGGGCGGGGGCTCGACACACCAGGGAGCAGAAGGAGAGGATCCCTCTCGTCCCATCCCACTGCAGCCTGCACTAAAAACGTCTCGAGCTGTGGCTAGGAAAGCAGACAGACAGATAGACAGACAGGCGCAGGTGCTGCAGACGGCAGTCATAGGGTAGGAGGAGACTACAGTTCCAGAGAGGAATAGCTAGCTCGAGCTTCAGCCAGCACCAGTGAGTCCGGGAACCACACGCTACACATACACCTCTTCTGCAGTCAGCACTAGGACTGAAGACCTTCAGGAGGACAGTGGACACCTCCTTCTGGCACGAACCAGGAGCTCATCCCAGGAATTACAAAAGGTGAGGGAAAAGTGGGTTTTAGACTTTTTAGTTTGTAATGTGTAGGATATCTCTGACATTGTATCATGTACAGTGATTTGGTACATTCTGGTAAAACCTTCAATGGGACTAAGTATTCAAAGGGACAATGTTGCTGTTAACTTGGTTCACCTTCACTGTTGGATGTCTTGCCTCAGTTTAGCAGTTAATAGCGTTGGGCCAGTAACCGAAAGATTGCTGGTTTGAATCCCCGAGACCACTAGGTCTAAAAATCTGTCGATGTGCCATTGAGTAAGGCACTTAACCCTAATTGCTCCTGTAAGTCTGTCTGGATAAGAGCATCTGCTAAATGACTAAAATGTAAATGAATACGGGTCATTGAGTTTGTAGTTGATGGGTTAGCGGTCAGGTTCTATTATATGTTTGAACTGTGATGATTGGTGTTCAGTTACGGATATAAAGAGTGCAGGGGTAAGTTATGTCCAGAAAATGTTATTGCACTACACAACAAGGGGTGAACAGTTAAGGGCAACCTGACACCATCTCTTTTGTTCCTGGAGGGGACATTTTAAGCCAGGCAACACATTTCTGACATGTTCTACTGATATGTCGAGCTTTGCTTTGCGTTAATCTCACGAGTGAACAGATTTGGAGAGGTTTCCGCTGGGTTTTTGGAGGGATTTCAGAATATCTAGCCCAAAAAAGACTCCACTCATCACATTGCCAGTGAGTGGTTGTGTTGACATTCCCTTCATGCCTTTTCTGCTTTGATATGGTTTCCTGCCAGGCCCTGCCAAGTACAACTGAGCAGAGAGCAGAACCCATGCTAGCGGGTGGCACGGCGTAATCGCTGAGGGCTGGTGTGGAGAGGCAAAGAGGAGGGGAGAATCAGACAGAACAAACACTACTCTGCATTCTACTACACTCCCAGCCACACCAGGCCCCAAGAGGAACAACTGCCTATAATTGAGGTTTCTATATGTAACAAAACAGTTCAAACCAATTCTCTCTGAGTGTCTTCTAAGGGATACCATTACCATCTGCTGTTGTATGCCCTGGTTCTTTTTTTAATCGCGGCCCAAATGAGATGGTTGTTTGTCTATTCATGGTCATGTCAGAATTTAAGAGGTTAAAGGTTAGAATTTAAAAAACAGTCCAACATACATACTGTACATCAAAATGTATAACTCATTTTTTCAAAACTGCATGTTCAGTGAAGAAGAAAAAGCAACATTCCTGTAACCCTGTAATCCCAGTAATGCTAGTATTAGACAATCATTTGCTTGAAGGATGGATGGTGATGGTTTAATTTTTTTTTTTAAGAAGGGCAATGGCTTAAATAGGTAAAAATGTGAGTCGAAGTGTGAGCAGCCTCAATGCTTAACTGTAGGCCTCTCTAGCTCCGCCACCCATGTGATGCATTTCTGTGTAGAGTGAGACCAAACTGCAAAGTGTCATGATAGGCACTTGTCTAGACCAGGCCTGGGCAACTCCAGTCCTCGGGAGTCTGATTGGTGTCACACTTTTGCCCCAGCCCCAGCTAACACACCTGACTCCAATAATCACCTAATCATGATCTTCAGTTAAAAATGCAATTAGTTTAAATCAGGTATGTTTGCTAGGGATGGGGGGAAAAGTGTGACACCAATCAGGCCCCCGAGGATTGGAATTGCCCAGGCCTGGTCTAGACTACAGCATGTTTACACAAGCTCTAATAATAAGATGACCCAGATAGTCACATGACTTCATTGGCGGTCTACATCTCCGAAACAGACTGTCGTGAGGAGGCGAGAGATGTGGTCCATAACAGGACCCCACGGCCCTCACCCCCAAAATCATCTGTCCATTACCCAGAACCCTCAGCGCTTCCCTAGTCTACTACAACCTTCTCTGCTTACAATAGCTAAGACCTCTAAACTGAGCCTTACATTGCATTCCCCATCATGCCTGTAATGAACCCAAACCAGTTCTAATAGGCTGGAGCTGCTCCAGCTCCCCATCCTGCCTACACAGATACAGACAGCTGACCCAATGACACCAAAGCTTTATTTGCCACTCTCGATGATTGGACCGGTGCTCAGCGACCACTTGTGAGGAAGTCGCCAGCAGATGCCTCCCCCCTCCTTCCCCGGAGTTGTAAATGAAAACCCATGATCGCATTCTGCAGTGGCGTCGCGGCGGGCCCGAGGCTGGCAACGTACACGTGCCGCACTCATTGCTCCTTTTGGGCCCTGTTCCAAAAGTAGAGTGTGAATTTGGCCCTTGGGTAGGAGTTAGACCAGTATGCACCTGCTCAACTTCTAACACCCGCCAGAGACAAAGATTTATTCATGGGGTCAGCAGGCCAAGGGGTTGCTCATGGGCATTGTAATCTGATTTCCTCTTTAACTGCCGTTGGATATCAGCCTACTGTGGCTAAGCACGGGAAAACTGTGAGTTAAGCAAGAGAATGTGTTCTCATTTGCTTGATTGAAAAGCTTGATTGACAAATGGAATTGCAGAAGTTTGGCACATTTAGGATAGCATTACAGATTTATTTCCCTCCTGTGAAGTCATGTCCTTAAGTTTGTTTGTACCAGAGATGTAATTTAGGACAATTTCACAACCAGTGAAAGTTCAGTTTAAATATTTATATCAGATATTTTTGCTTTTATACAGCTTGAGTCCGCTATTGGTTGTCCTCTTGGGAAAACAGAGTTAACTGACTGAGCTGAATACCACTTCCTTTTTAATTTACTAGTGACCTCTGACATTCCAATAATGACTGCCAAATGCAGCCAAACTCCACTCCACCGCGAGGATGATCAGTTTGAAGGTCCTCCGCTTTCCCTATACCAGCTGACACCTCATGGGCCACAGCTGGCAACCTTGATTTAGATGCATAACGGATGTCTCTCTATGCTATCGGGTGTCTCTCTATCTATACTATCAATAGTCTAACTCTGAAGAAATATACTGCCAAGACAAATTCCCTCTTGGCCAGCAATGAGAAATGTGGCTTTGCGGAGGATTTCTACAGAGTTATACTACTGATTTCAAAACAACATGATCATCCATCATAAAACATCAGCAATGCATTTCCCATGACACTTGAGAAAAGCAGATCTGTATTCCATCTGTACAGACCCAGCAGGTGGTCTGGCTTTGGGCAGTCCAATGATCAATAAGTATGGCAGACTGTAGTTGCCTTAGCCAGTGACCTTATTCTGCAGTGTGGGACTCTAATTTAAGGCAGATAACGTGGCTGTAGCTGCAATCACAGCACAGAGCACATACATTGGACCGAACCCATGAGAGGAAGGGTTTAGGATTTGGAGGTTTGCCTGTGCTTTTCTCTGACTTCCTATTGGAACCCAATTCCCAGCTGCAGTGAGCTTTCAAGGTCAAATGGAAAAGAGCAGTATGGAGAGATGGAGAGAAAAGGAGGGAGGGAAAGGTAGTCAGATGCTATGCGAGGCAAGGGATCTTTGTTTTTTCTTTTCTGTTCCTTCAAAGAAACGCTGCAGGAGTGTTTTTCTGACAGTCTGCTATTCATCTTTCTCCGTCATTCTTGCTCACTCGCTCCCAGTCAGACGCACAGTAAACAAAACACACTCTCCTTCTCGCACATGGAGCTTTTTCAAATCTGCTTGCTATCTCTCCTGAGCCTAGTCAAGCAAACACTGGCACTCACTCCAACACTCACTCCAACACTGCTCTTAAGAGAGCAGTGCTGCCGTACAGACCCACTCACAGATATTCTGCATCCTTCCACACTGCTTGTCATGTCTAAATATAGAGCCACAGTGCTTGTCAAGTGGCAAGTTTATTTGTGTTGCAATGCCCACCTCCTCCCCAGTGAGAACATTCTCTGAACCACTTCACATAGCCTACCATACTGTATGTTCAGTTTGTGTTGTTTGAGTAAGTAATGCATGGCCATTGTTGTATTAGACGTAACGGGAAGTAAAACTGTATTTGGTACAACAAAAACATTGACGTTATCGCTTAGATGAGCAATGGTGGGATCCTCATTTATCTAGTCTCGTGCACCAAGTGACTGCTGCTGAAAGAGACTGTTGTATCTGTTGTCTTCAATGTTATACTGGCATCTGGTCTGCAATCCAGACTCAAACACCATGCCAGGTGTCCATGGCTGTCCCCACTAAACATGTACAATGGATAAATGGAGCTAGCTTACTTGGTGAGCCTCTGATAAGGATTGTGCCTTTCTGTTGGACGCAGTGTGTCCCATTGGGGTAGGCTGCACGCAGCTGGAATGTGGATGCTTTCTCAGTCAAACATTTTTTTGGGTGGACTTGGCCGCCCAGGCACTTTTGTGCAGCGGTGCACTCTGTCAGTGAAGGTCACTGCCGACAAACCTCTCACAAGTAAATATGTCTATAAATGGGCAAGCACTCTCACTCTATCTACTCCCTACTCTGTATTGCTCCCTCTTCTCCCTACCCCCTTCATCTTAGCCGCTTCCCCTCCTCCTCCTCCTCCTCCTCCTCCTCCTCCTCCTCAGTGTATTTTTCACTTTCTTTGTGCATGCTAGATTCTGTCAAGTCCCACAAAGTTTTCCCCTTGATCAATTCCTCCTCAACATGTGTTACTGCAAGTAGAGCAAAATCATGTGCGAACATTGCAACACATTCAACTTCTAAGCAAACAATTGAAAAACAATCTACAGTAACACCTCTTGACAATGATGATTATCCTGACACTTTGGAGGCTTATCACACCAGGCACAAGCTGGCTGAATCAACATTGTGTCCACGACACATGCATACACACACTCACATTCAAACGCACACGCAGACACATACACACATGTAAATAGTGCCAGACAGCCACACATATGCATACAGTAAGCCTTGCTGTTTTGATTTTTGTTGTCCTTGATGTCTTTTGTTTTTGCATCGTTGTTTTCTGTTGTTGCTTTCCTTTGTTTTTGTCTTTTTTTCTATCTTGTTATTTTTGTTGGTTGTTGGCCCATTGGGTCGGTGGTGGTTTTAGAAGGCCAGCATCCCGGAGTCGCCTCTTCACCGTTGACGTTGAGACTGGTGTTTTGTGGGTACTATTTAATGAAGCTGCCAGTTGAGGATTTGTGAGGCATCTGTTTCTCAAACCAGACACTCTAATGTACTTGTCCTCTTGCTCAGTTGTGCACTGGGGCCTCCCACTCCTCTTTCTATTATGGTTAGAGACAGTTTGCATGGAATAGCCTTCACTTCTCAGAACAAGAATAGACTGACGAGTTTCAGAACAAAGTTCTTTGTTTCTGGTCATTTTGAGCCTGTAATCGAACCCACAAATGCTGATGCTCCAGATACTCAACTAGTCTAAGGAAGGCTAGTTTTATTGCTTCTTTAATGAGAACAACAGTTTTCAGCTGTGCTAACATAATTGCAAAAGGGTTTTCAAATGATCAATTAGCCTTTTAAAATGATAAACTTGGATAAGCTAACACAACGTGCCATTGGAACACAGGAGTGATGGTTGCTGATAATGGGCCTCTGTACGCCTATGTAGATATTCCATAAAAAATTTGCCGTTTCCAGCTACATAGTCATTTACAACATTAACAATGTCTACACTGTATTTCTGATCAATTTGATGTTATTTTAATGGACAAAAACTGTGCTTTTCTTTCAAAAACAACCAAATTTCTAAGTGACCCCAAACTTTTGAACGGCAGTGTATATATATGTTGATGATTTAATGTTAATTTCACGTTAGTTAACTCAACCAAATGTAAATCAAAACTAGACGTTGAACTGACTTACGTCTGTGCCCGGTGGAATGCCTGGTATTTTGGTTAATATTACAATTGAAGCAGAACATCCAGCGTATCAAAGTAAAAACAAAACACCTCAATCTCTCTGACAATTTGCTCTCCTAACCCCTACTTTCCCTCTTTCTGAGCATCACTTCAACACCCCCCCCCCCCTTTCTATCTTGGTGCGTGTCTGGGCAGTAGCTCTCTCCTCCATCGCCTGCCCTGCCCTGATCCTACTAAAGCCCCTTCACATCACTTTAACCAATCTGCAGTCCAGCTGTTCCATATTAGCACGTGCAGAAGGGTAGAAGGAGGGAGCCTTGGGGGGCCTTGTGAGGATCTGAGTAGAGGGGCCTGAGCCCGGGCTTCAGTTCAGCAGGTCTAACCCTCGAATCAGATGCAGGGGGTTGAGGGGAACTGGGGAACTGGGGATGAAAACGTTCTGTGCTTGTCCACAATTTCTTTTGGGTCTTGTGATGGTAACTTTATATTGTAATCAGAATAGGGATTGACATGAAGTGTAGATTATTATTGACAGATCAGTAAGGATTCTAGTAAGAAGATGGAGAAATGTATAAATGTGTCAACAATGCGACTCAGTTTGTATTGTGAATATTGAATTTGAATGTAAAATGTAACATTGACTCACGCATCTTGGCATAAAACATACCCCATATTTTACTAGTAGACTAATAAACTGTGTTTTTTGGGGAAAACTGTATAAAATATCTGATCTCCTTTTGTTCTCTTTCTATCTTCAGAAAAGTGGCCTGTTGACCACTCTGCAACCTCATAGACAACACTGGTGAGAACTTGGACTCCTGCTCAACTTGGATTTCCTGATTAATGACACAAAGATCGAACCTATCTTCGGAGCAGGCAAAGACAACACAGCCGTTTCATTGAGAATGTAATTCCACCATCTCCGCAGGGAGACCTTGTGTTCAGTGTGAAGTTCTTCACCAAAGCTAACGTTCTAGGAGTGTTCTCCTCCCTTTGTCCACTATCTCTGAGCTCTATTCGACAGTGACCACCATGCCTGCCAAAGCACCCATCTACCTGAAGTCCACCAACAGCAAGAAAGGCAAGAAGTGTCGTCTGAGGGACATCCTGTCCCCAGACATGATCAGTCCACCACTGGGGGACTTCCGCCACACCATTCACATCGGAAAGGGCGGCGAGAGGGATGCCTTCGGGGACATGTCCTTCCTCCAGGGGAAGTTTGAGCTCCTGCCTGGGAAAGGTGAGGTGTTCCGTCCGCAATACGGCGTCCATAACGAGTTCCTGCGGGCCAACAGCGCATCTGATGCCCAGTTCACCGAGAAGCCCTCTCCGGTTCTGAAGAACGCCATCTCGCTCCCTTCTATCGGGGGGTGCCAGGCCCTCACCTTGCCCCTCCTCTCCACCAATATGTTCTCAATGCCCGTTAAGGAACCACTGGATGGCATGGTAGGGCGGGTTCCTACCCCTCCCCTAGGGGGCCCAGATGGGACTGATAAACTGGAGATCCTGGAGATGGAAACCATGTTGTGTTCCATTGAGGTCTTAAGCAGCAACCACACCAAACCTCCTACAGAGGTCATATCCAAACCAGACGTCCTGCTGGATCTGATAGAGAAACCAGAGAACCCAAAGACAAAGAAGGTCTTCAAAAGCAATTATGAAAATTATAATATTGAAAACGGTTATGAAAAGCCTACACCAACCTATTACATTAATGGCAACAGCAATGGCACCTGCAATGGTAATGGTGGCTTCAATGGGAACAGCAATGGCATCTTCAATGTTAACAAAGGCTTCAACGGCAACGGCAACTGCAATGGCTTTGGAAGCTTTAACAATGACATTACCCTCTGCTATGAGAAAGCAGAGGGTAATCTGACTGCAATCTCTGACTGCAATGGAGACTGGGTGGACAGGGACAGCGGGGTGGATGAGGGGCGCATTTGCGACATTGACTTTGAGTTCTGCAATGACAAGAGGGTGTCACAGGATTCCATCTCCTACATCACTGGTTCCCTTTTGTCACTGGAACTCGATTTGGGCCCATCCATTCTTGATGATGTACTCAACATCATGGGTGACCCCAAGGTAAAGAGACCTTGAGCAATGCTAAGGCTAGTGAGTTGAAAGGGAAATATAGAACTTAAGAGAGAACTATGAGAAAAGACTCACCAACCTGTCAAAATATTGTCCATGGCATGTGGATATTATTGTGATGGAAATGAACTTCAGTATGCAGCGCTGCTTATGTCTTTATTTTCTGAAATACGTTTCTGTCTTAGCTTCCTTAGGGTTTCACTGCTTTTTCTGTTTGTGCGTTGTGCTACAGGCAGGAGAGATGCATGCGCTGTTGAATTACAACTAAACCCCAGCCTATTTTGCGATCTATTTTAGTGTTTTTTTGTGTTCTTATCCCGGCTTTAGCTGTAGATAAAAAAAAAAGTAGTTAATGCTTTGATACACAATCTAAAGCTCTGTTTCTCAATATCTAAATATAATGCATCTTGGTGACTTTTAATGTGTTTATCAAAGCACTATTTTGTTTGTCACATGACCATTTTATTAACAAAACTACAAAGATCCTATGCATACTATACAGTACTTGTGTTTTTGTTATATAGAGTTACTAAATAAAATGTGTCCTTTTCCCCCCTACGTTTTTTCAAAAGAGTGAAATAATTTGTGATTTAGCAGAGTTGTATCCTTGGTGGTATGAGAACTTTCAGAGGAAAAGACAGAGGTTTGAGATAGAGAGTAAAGGCGATAGGCCTACACAGTACAGTACACTTCAGTACAGGTAAAAAGCAAGAAGGCGTGAGGAGAGAGATGCGAAACTGAAACAGACCGAGACAGTGGAAAAGAGAGAAGAAGGACAGAATGGCTTTCTTTCTCGCCTTCTGGCATTCTTTACATTCTCCTTAACTGCCATGCGGTGGGAGCACTTGTGGGAGAGCACTCCTTGATCTGCTCAACCAGGCGCCTGCTCCTTTTGTTTGCGTGCGGACGGCACAAGCAGAGGAGGGGTCTTTAAAATTCCCTACATTCCAGCAATGGAGCACATGCATCTAGGAGCGAGCATAAATCAGCTGTTTAGAGTTGAAGGGGCTTTAAACCCACCCATCAATCAGTGTATAGTGGCGTTGGGATTGTAAAAATCTCTCCGCCTACCCACAGGCAAACTATGTTCAGTACAAAGAGATGGATGGCCACTCACCTCTGTCTAGCTACAATAAAGGAGGTGTTGGTGTAGCAGTGTTGAGGCAACAGTCTGAAAGGGTAAGGCAGCCACTCTCTAACCGGCATAGGACCCCTTCAGAAAACATAGATAAGGCCAGCCACAATAATACCCATTTTTCACAAGCTACATCCCATTCACATATTATTGTGTTTGTTTTAGAAAGTTCATTTCACATGCAAGTTCTGAGTTCGGTTTGCTTTCATATTTGTAGAGAAATAACTAGAGGTGATAAAAGGCGTCTCGTGCTTGGCTGAACCAGATGTGAGGAGGAACAAATTTCGAGGAGGAACAAAAATGAATGTGGTAGCTAGCAGATGCCCTGACCAGTGGAAATTGGATGAATTGTAAAGAGTTTGCTTATGTCACTTCTGTAGTTTGGAGCACAACTTCTGAGCACTGACTAGTAATGGGAATCATGCTGCTGAGGAAGAGATAATGACTGTGTTTATAATGGTACATCATTGAGTTGATGACAGTCTTCAGAGGACAGTCGTGTAACCATACATGTGAATGCTGGTTTTAAAAGGTGCTGTGGCTGTAGTATGTTGTGTAACACACTGCATGTACAAAACATTAAGAACACCTTCCTAATATTGAATTGCACCTCCTTTTGCCCTCAGAAGAGCCTCAATTCATTGGGGCATGGACTCTATAAGGTGTTAAAAGCGTTCCATAGGGATGCTGGCCCATGTTGATGCCAGTGCTTCCCACATTTGTGTCAAGTTGGCTGGATGTCCTTTGGGTCTTCTTGATACACACAGGAAACTTTTGAGCATAAAAAACCCAGAGCGTTGTGGTTCTTGATACACTCAAACTGGTGCGCCTGGCATCTACTACCATACCCCGTTCAAAGGCACTTAAAGCTTTTGTCTTGCCCATTCACCCTCTGAATGGCACACATACACAATCCATGTTTCAATTGTCTCAAGGCTTAAAATCCTTCTTTAACCTATCTCCTCCCCTTCATCTGGGCTCCTGAGTGGTGCAGCAGTCTAGGGCACTGCATCTCAGGGCAAGAGGTGGCACTACAGTCCCTAGTTTGAATCCAGGCTGTATCACATCTGGCCGTTATTAGGAGTCCCATAGACGGAGCATAATTGGCCCAGCGTCATCCGGGTTTGGCTGGGGTAGGCCATCATTGTAAATAAGAATTAGTTCTTAACTGACTTGCCTAATTAATAAATAAAACAAATAATTATCAGAGGTTCTTTTGACGTCCTCAAACACAAAATACTGAAAACTTCTTTAATTTGGCTGTAATGTGTTATAAAATGTTCCTTTTATATATTGTTATTATTTCCATTCTGATGCTTTCAAATGTTATGTGAGATGTTCTATTTGTGTGTTTGTGGGATTGTTGAAGTTTGTTGTCTTGTTGTGAAGCCTTGTACAGCTTCTGGCCTTGACCATGTTGCTGAGGGCTTTCAATTGTCATTTTGTCGTTCATCATAAAATCTTATTCACTACATTGTAAGATTTTTCATCTCAACTACGAGCCTCAGATAACCTGTACTGCCTGTCTCAATCCCCAAATTGCCAACTCTCTGTGCTGGTCTACCCAAAAATCATACAATAAGAATAGAGAATGCAAGGGATTGTACTTCTTTGTATAGAAGATGGAAAATAGCCTTGTTGGACTGTGTTTTATGACCAGGAGGGTCCAGGGCCAAGGTCAGTTCCTGTTGACCTGGATCCATCAGGGTTCAATTCTCTACTGCTACAGCTGCTACTCCTCAACGCCTATGTATTTCAGGCTTCTATCACGCACCAAATGGAAACATTTAGCATGTGATACACCCACAGACATATTACAAAATATAACAACATCCCTACTTGTTTCTCACTTGCTTCTCTGGCTCCATCTTGAATTCACTGCCTGTTTTCCTTTGAAATTCAATTACTACAAAGGTTTGGCTCAAACTTTGTTATTTTCCATGTTTTCACAGTCATTAGTGCTGGGGAAAAGGCAGGGTTCTAATTGGTTTATCCTTATTAGTGACACTCCAGAAGGAGAGAGAGGCGACGCGGACGTTGGCAGACTATGCACTTCCTTGTGCCCTGTAATTTCCCCCCTGTTGGTGTGTCGGTCAGTCGCTTGACAAAATCAGCAAATGCTTCATTACTAAATTCTATTTTCTATGACTTTGGTGGCGTGGGTTGGCAAAGTGGTAACAATAAGACGCCTGACGAAAAGGGAGGACCTTAACTGGAAAAAATATGTTTATTCACTTTCCTGTTACATGGAATTCTACAAGGAAACACAAACAAATAAAGTAGTTCCTAGCCATATTTTCAAACATATTACACACTCCCTACAGGGAGGTATTAGCCATGGGCAGCCAAGATCATGGATCAGTAAGGTACCGTAAACATTCCACCCTAAGTTGAAGTGGATAAACTATAAATATACTACTGAGCTTGTTTTCGCAAAAAATGTTCTCGTTCATCACGAGAGTTGATAAATCGTTCAGGTGTTTCTCAAGAAACTGTCTCTGGCTTCAAATACCCTAACAGAACATTTGAGATCATGGGAGTCCAGCTCTCACATGTTTCTGTTTCCTGGACTAAGGTGAAGCTGTCAGGTTTCAGGATGAATAAGCTTTGGCCCGTGGGCCAGGAGTGCCAAAGAAAGCATAACTCAAACCCAGGCAAATTTTTCCACCCCCGCTCAGACAGAGCCCGGAATAATGTATGCAGTGTCTTTCACATAGAAGTGTTACTTATGGAGCCCCTCATAGTGGTATTCGCACTAGGCAAATAGAGGGACATTTCCCGGCTCTCTGGACCGCCGAGGAGAAAGCAGAGGCGCGGTCAGGAGGATAAAGGTATTCTTGTCTTCCCCTCACTGCTCTCCCACAACATCGAGCAAAACATGACCGCTTTCCGTCCTCCCAGAAAGGAGAGCAAGAGTAAATGTCCTGCTAGGCTTATCTTAAAAATAAACATGAGTATTATTGTTGTTGCGTAAGAAGGAGATATGATTTCTTGTCGAGGGAAAAAGTGGAGGGAATACCAGGTTTGATGCCTGGATTAAGCCCCCCAGCAATAAGTGGAGCTTTATGGGAACATTTATTTTGGGATACTGTGCACAGAGGCAGGGATCAAGTGTTCTCCCCAAACCTGCTGAATCTGCCGCTTGGAATGGAACCCAACTCACCTTAGACAGAAGGGGGAAAAAATGTGAGACCGTGGAGTACTTACTTTGCCTGAGGGGCACAAACATTACGGCAGGAGAGAGTGACGCAGAGCAGACTACAAGCAGGCTCACACGCAGTTTGGTCTCCGGGGTCTGCATACTTCAGATCTGCCGTGTTAACGGTTGTTTGCTACCATTTCCATGGTGAGGGAGGTTCGTGTCTGTAGCACGTGGAGACTGAAGCCGAGGAGGAGGCAGAGGGCAAAGGTCAAGGATTGAAGCGCAGGACAGTGTCAGATCGTTGGGAGAATGATGGGAACAAGACGAGACTGTAGTACCTCACTGTGTGTTCAGCCCTCAGGCCTCTCAACCCGTAAAGACGTTTATAGCTGTTAGCTTGCATGTGGTTAACCCTAAAGGTCTATGTTGGTGTCTTATTTTGAGGGAGAGTTTGTTCATTAACGTGTTACCACTGCATTTGTGAAGTTTGAACTTAGTGGACAACATAAATCATAGGTAATGTAGAGTAATACATTAATGTACAGTACAGTAAAGAGGGCATGATGTACATTCAGGTACAGTTAAGAGGAGTGACTGGTACTTTATTGGCTTCAGATACATGTTTCTATGCCCCAGAGTTCAGCCTGCATTCAGAGACAGACAGACACAGTACTGTACAGTATTCGGCTGTACTGTCAGCTTAGTGATTAATACAGAAAAGCCTTCATGAGACAGGACACATGCAGGGGCCCGAACCCAAAAGTCTGCAGAGCTTGCCAGTTAATCTCCTTAATTTATGACATCCCTCACACTGAAAACATCATGAATTATTCAGTCATCCCACTCCCGACAGAATGCATGCAATAGTGACAAAATCTTACATATAAAATGTATGCACAGGACTCATAATCATTAAGCGTCTCACAGTAGGAGCTCTGATCTAGGATCAGTTTTGCCTTGATCTGCCAACTTCTGTCTGTATCGTCTGAAAAGTTTGGACTAATCACTACATAGGTAAAGGTGATTCTCTCACCAACATGTACATGTCGGTTGTTTTTGCTCTAGGATGTCCACAAGCCTCACAAGACTAGTCTGAAGGTAGCTGGTACCAGTTTCAAATCAAATCAAATTGTATTTGTTACATACACATGGTTAGCAGATGCAGTAATATCTAACAAGTAATCTAACAATTCCCCAACAACTACCTAATACACACAAATCTAAAGGGGTGAATGAGAATATGTACATGTAAGTATATGGATGAGCGATGGCCGAGCGGAATAGGCAAGGTGCAGTAGATGGTATAAAATACAGTATATACATGTGATATGGGTAATGTAAGCTATGTAAACATTATTAAAGTGGTATTATTTAAAGTGACATTGTATAAAGTGACTAGTGATCCATTTACTAAAGTGGGCAGTGATTGGGTCTCAATGTAGGCAGCAGCCTCTCTGAGTTAGTGATTGCTGTTTAGCAGTCTGATGGCCTTGAGATAGAAGCTGTTTTTCAGTCTCTCGGTCCCAGCTTTGATGCACCTGTACTGACCTCGCCTTCTGGATGAATGGAGTAAATGTGGAGATAGTTTAGTGCATAAAATAAAGGTTTAAAATAGTTTCCTGATCTTTCTTATATCTCTCCGATATAGGACAGACACCTCAGAACAAACTTCCTTTAAAAATATTTTGACTATCAGCTTATCCACATATGAAGCTGTTATTCAATGCGTTTCTATGGGCTAATAGCAGTAAGGCCAAATTCTGTTTCATCAAATAATTGTTTTATAAACTGTATATTTTTTTATACCTTTATACCTTATACCACCTTTTTTATACCTTAAAATAAAAATGAAATAGCTAAATGATCCCTGGTATGACCATCTTAAAACAATTCCATACGTTAGCTTTGTAGAAGCCCCCCCACCCTCACCCTCACCCCAGCTTAGACTCTAGAGGGTTAAATCATAATGAATAAAAGAGAGGGAATCTATATCAGTACTCCTACTGAGACGCTTTATGAGACGCTGAACTGTCCTCAAAAGGCAGTGTAAGTAGGAGGGGATGAGATCAAAGGATCTCTTTCCAGTGGCATCTCCTCTGCTAAGTTTGGCTGTGTTTTGAACGGCCCTACTCATCTCTACGGCAACAAGTGCACATTAAGAGTATCTCCCATAGGGTGTCCTACTCAACTGTCTATATCTACACATATGTGGAATTTACGTATGTGATAGTTATATATTTGCTCTTTGCAGCGTTTCCTCAAAACAACCCTATGAGAATTCCTTCGATGTCGGGGGGGTGTAGACTGGGAGGACATTTCCTCTTATAGATATGGGGGAAATCCAGCCGGGGTGACATCATTTGCCACTTTTTCTCTCATCCCTCTCTCTCTCTGTCCTTATCATACAGCTCTAGGACACTTCTGTCAGTGTCATGGCACTACTGTTCAGCAGTTCACAGTGTCGCCTTTCAGAATCCTAAAGTGGGCATTGCACTTAGTGTACTTACTGTACGTAGTGTACTCAATGAGCATGCATGGACAGTTACTGTTAGAAGTACACTAGGCCTACTGTTACGAAACCAGCTAGCTAGCCTACTGATATTGTTGCCCTCGCTATGTCTAGGGGTCCTAGGCCTAGCTACACGGTCTATACCCTGATTTGTTGTGTGCATATATGTGAGAAGTCAGAGTATGCAGACTGTGGTGTACGCATGTGCCCAGGAGACAGTAAACTTCCCGGGGTCCAGGGCCACCCCCGTCTTGAATCCCAAGGGTCAGACAGTCCAAGCAGATTATTAGTTCAAAATGGTGACAAAAGTAAATATGTACAAAAGGAATGCCCAAACTAAATAGGTAACACAAAACAAAGGCTGGCGAAAAGAGGCTTCTGACCACCTCTCTCTCACGGATTGACAATCATCCCTAATTGCCCACACCTGTGTGATTATCAAGGCTTCACAAGGCTTTCTGGGAGAGCCTCTGACCCGGTTGCTGCTGCCCCCTGGGGATGGAGTGTGGAAGTGGTAGTGTCTACTTATGCTCCTAAGGCCTAAACTCCCTAACCAATATCACAACACTACAATATAGATATATTATGAGTTTCTATAGTGAATTTGAAAAGTATTAGAAATGCATGAAACATTTTTGTACATTCTAGCTAGTGACTAACTCAAAGAAAGCAATATTTATTTTATCTACCTCTAACATTAACTTCCTGCATCAACCAATGAGGCACCCAAGTTTAACCTACTGTACCACACACTTACAAACAAACTCACACACACAGATGGATTTTTCCCCCCATTTTTAAATGGAGGAGTGTTCACAGGTCAACGGTTTACATTCCTTCCGTTATAGCCCAGCCGCCCTCGGATTCTGCCCTTTTAAGGTAAGACCCTACTCTCTGTTCTCCCTATCCTCCTCTTGATCCCTCCATTTCCAAGGAGCTCGATCAGTGACCCAGATTCTCTTTTATCGCCTAAAACAAACGTTTTGTTGTTGTTGTTGTCACTGGAGCTGTCATGTGATCACATCTGCAAGACATCTCCAACAGGTTCCTCTATAGTCTAAACCCTTGAATAATCAGGCAGCAGCTGGACACTATCCACTTCACCTTTTGTCTGTTTGAACCTTTTCCCTGTGGACTGTCAATCCCACTCAGCATGGGGTAAATCTGTAACAAACCCACAGTACGCCCTGAGCCAGGATCCACATGTCTACTCAGACCTCAATCACTGTCTGATTGAGCATTAGACCATTTCAAAATAAGAGCTACTTCCTGATAGTGGACCAGATTGAATTTGACAGAGTCCGTATAAGTGTAAGTCAGAAGCCGACACCAACAACGTTATGGGTCATATTTTCATAATGTGTCAGCATAGGTTTGAAACTGTGCTGTATATTGTTAATCTGCCATGTAGAGAAACTGTTCCTCCAATGGACAACCAGATGTTCTATCTTGTTGGGTTATCTGACCAGAGTCTGACCAGAGTCCAGAGTCTTCTGTTAAAAAAGTGTGACGAATCAGATTGTGTGAGATGTAATGTAAGCCATGCTGTATGTCTCAAAAAATCATGTTAGTCTGTTTTGTCTTAACACCTTGCATCTGTAAATGTATTTCTGCCGGTTGTGTGACTCTTTTAACATATTGCCCAGTTCCTCTTGTGTACACACACACTGACATCCATAAGGCTGTGTAAAACTCTTATTTAACACATTTTTCCAAAATATCAAAAGTCAATAGCAGCGGTGAAGTTTCTCAAATCTATGTATTTTTGTTGTTTTGAACCCAATTGTCATACTTGAGTAAAAGTAAAGATACCTTAATAGAAAATGACTGAAGTAAAAGTGAAAGTCACCCAGTAAAATCCTACTTGGGTAAAAGTCTAAAAGTATTTGGTTTTAAATATTAAAAGTAAATGTAATTGCTAAAATTGTCACATCTGCTCCTGCTACGCCCTCTGGTGTTCATCCGGTGTCTTCCTGACCTGCAGTTACTCCCCCTGTACACACTCTCTCTCTCCCTCTCCCTCTCTGTGTGATTGTGTGGTTGGAGACAGGTGTGCTGGAGTCAGAGCAGATCCCTACCAGCTGCAACTCGTTCCATAATCAAGACCTCTACAAATACTCAGCCCTGCCACTTCCACTCTGCCAGATTGTAATCTCTGCTCAGTCAGTTCATGATTCTAGCCATTTTATGATTATTCATGATCCTGTTACCGTTTATCCTGACACTGCTCTGTCTCCTGTTCCACATCTCACCACCCAACTACCTTGCATTCCCCTCAGGACCTGTTTACCCTGTTCTACTCAGCTAACTCCAACCTCAGTCTCCACATCTGGTTTTTCTGCAACTCATCCGAGCTTCTGTATAGTAAAGTACAGACACCCATGTAAACTACTTAAGGGGTACTTTCAAGTATTTTTACTTAAGTACTTTACACCAGTGTGAGGAACATGACCTTATCCAAAGATAATACATCACCAATGTCAAGTTGAACGATCAGTGAACGATACTGATACATTTTCGACCTTCAACATGGTTCTTCATCTCTGGTTCTTAGAGCCGATGGTCCTCCCTCCCAGTCATCAGTGGGGAAATTACTTGTCTGGGGTAATGTTGACGTTATCAGGATTGCTCAACATAATTTCTCAAAAGTGGGATTTCAAATCAAAACTTAATTTGCATAGTTTCAATAAATCTTAATCCTACTACAAAATATTCAGGAAATATTAAAATACTCAAATGAATACTAGATTGTAGTTTCATATCTGAGGTACAATAACAGTGTTGACATGTGTATGTAACAGAGTTGGTTGTGGTTCCACTTGCCACTGTAGAAATATTTATAAAATGTTTATGTATTCCTATTGGTTGGTTGAACATACATATCAATAAGGTGTTATGCCATTGGTCAGAAAGGGGGATTCTGATAATTCTATGCAATAGGTAGTTCAATTTATGAAATATCGTATTCTATTTTCATATTTACAATGTGTACACGTTCACTATGTACATTTTCTGATATATATGTACAGTTGAAGTCGGAAGTTTACATACACCTTGGCCAAATACATTTAAACTCAGTTTTTCACAATTCCTGACATTTAATCCTAGTAAAAATTCCCTGTCTTAGGTCAGTTAGGATCACCACTTTATTTTAAGAATGTGAAATGTCAGAATAATAGTAGAGAGTGACTTATTTCAGCTTTTATTTCTTTCATCACATTCCCAGTGGGTCAGAAGTTTACATACACTCAATTAGTATTTGGTAGCATTGCCTTTAAATTGTATAACTTGGGTCAAACGTTTCGGGTAGCCTTCGACAACCTACCCACAATAAGTTGGGTGAATTTCTTGCTTCTTCCTTGCTGAGCGGCCTTTCAGGTTATGTCGATATAGGACTCGTTTTACTGTGGATATAGATACTTTTGTACCTGTTTCCTCCAGCATCTTCACAAGGTCCTTTGCTGTTGTTCTGGGATTGATTTGCACTTTTCACACCAAAGTACGTTCATCTCTAGGAGACAGAACGTGTCTCCTTCCTGAGCGGTATGACGGCTGTGTGGTCCCATGGTGTTTATACTTGCGTACTATTGTTTGTACAGATGAACGTGGTACCTTCAGGCGTTTGGAAATTGCTCCCAAGGATGAATCAGACTTGTGTAGGTTTCTGAGGTCTTGAATGAAAATGCAAATCAATTTATAACATTTTTGACATGCGTTTTTCTAGATATTTTTGTTGTTATTCTGTCTCTCACTGTTCAAATAAACCTAACATTAAAATTATAGACTGATCATTTCTTTGTCAGTGGGCAAACATACAAAATCAGCAGGGGATCAAATACTTTTTTCCCCCACTGTACTTATTCAAGGTTTTTTCTTTATTTTTTACCATTTTCTACATTGTACAACTATAGGGAAGACATCAAAACTATTAAATAACACATATGGAATCATGTAGTACCCAAAAAAGTGTTAAACATATGTGGGAACTCCATCAAAACTGTTGGAAAAGCATTCCTCATGAAGCTGGTTGAGAGAATGCCAAGAGTGTGCAAAGCTCTCATCAAGGCAAAGGGTGGCTACTTTGAAGAATATCAAATATAACATATATTTTGATTTGTTTAACACTTTTTTGGTTACTATATGATTCCATATCTGTTATTTCATAGTTATGATGACTTCACTATTATTCTACAATGTAGAAAATTGTAAAAAATAAAATAAAAAAAATAAACCTTGAATGAGTAGGTGTGTCCAAACTTTTGACTGGTACACTATATATATATATATATATATACACACACACACACATACTTAACAAAAATATAAACAACATGTAAAGTGTTGGTCTCATATTTCATGGGCTGAAATAAAAGATCCCAGAAATGTTCCATATGCACAAAAAGCTTATTTCTCAAAAATGTTGAGCACAGATTTGTTTACATCCCTGTTAGTGAGCATGTTATCTTTTGTTAAGGTAATCCATCCACCTGACAGCTGTGGCATGTCAAGAAGCTGATTAAACAGCATGATCATTACACAGGTGCACCTTGTGCTGGGGACAATAAAAGGCCACTCTAAAATGTGCAGTTTTTTCACACAACACAATGCCACAGAAGTTTTGAGGTAGCATGCAATTGGCATCCTGACTGCAGGAATGTCCACCAGAGCTGTTGCCAGAGAGTTAAATGTTAATTTCTCTACCATACGCTGTTTTAAAGAATTTGTCAGTATGTCCAACCGGCCTCACAACCACAGACCATGTGTAACTACCCCAGCCCAGGACCTCTACATCCGGCTTCTTCACCTTTGGGTGGGGTGCGGAGGAGTATTTCTGTCAGTAATAAAGCTCATTCTGATTGGCTAGGCCTGGCTTCCCAGTGGGTCAACCTGGCTCCCAAGTGGGTGAGCCTATGCCCTCCCAGACCCACCCATGACAATGCCCCTGGCCAGTCATGTGAAATCCATAGATTAGGGCCTATTGTATTAATTTCAATTGAGTGATTTCCTCATATGAACTGTAACTCAGCAACATTTTTGAAACTGTTGCATGTTGCGTGTATATTTTTGTTCAGTATATATATATATAACTGTTAGATATTGGGGGCTTCCTGGGATGTGCTTTTGTATGTTATTGCTGTAAGAGAGCGTTAGCTAGCGTGCTCTAATTGTAAGGATCGCATTAGCTCCCTGCTATTTCACAGTTATTTCCAGTTATCTCCATAACATATGAATCTACAGCCGTCAACATACTGTTGTCCTGGTACTTACATGTAATGTATTTTGTACTATTTTTGTCATTGTTATATTTGATTACAAAATGCCCAGTCTGATGTTGACATGCGGGCGACGAATCCCTAATCTACTACCATCAACATACTATTGTCCTGCACATGTAATGTGCTTTCTTGTGTCTACTGTCATAATAAACACCAATCAACTGGGACTGCTGGCTGGGCATTCCTTCCTTTATAAACACAATGCAAGAGAGTTACGAAGTACGATCATATCGGTTTCATGTACACATCAAATTTGCATTTCGAGTAGAACAAAAGGGTTAATGGTTTGTGCTGGTGGATGTAAACAAATGTAAATGTGAATGTTGAAATTATGTGAAATAAGTATCACCACTGATCTCTCAACAGATGCTTCACAGATCTTGTAACTGGTGAGCAGCCAGCACCCTCTGCTGCATTAAAATGGAAACTGTCAGTAAACTGACTAAAAGTACTAGCCAAACTATCAAACACATATAAATCCCTGGACATGAACAGAAACCCTAAGTCGACCCCAGTCAGCAAATATTAATGCCCCTAACAATTAGACTCAGAGTAAGAGGATTATTGACCTGCTTCACCTCTAGCACCCAGGTGATCCCCAGACCACCCAGATTTGTCTCAGCACTTAACCAGAACATTCCACATTTATGAATGTCAAATACAATTAGGCCCTAACAGCTGCTCCGTCCCACATTGTTGGGATCTGCTGATACAGCAGGTCAATTGGGAAGGTTAGCACTTCTGGGAATCAAATACATAATAAAGTGATTTTTCTCTTATTCTTAAAGCGAGAGAGAGAGAGAGAGAGAGAGTGAGAGAGAGAGAGAGAGAGAGAGAGAGAGAGAGAGAGAGAGAGAGAGAGAGAGAGAGAGAGAGAGAGAGAGAGAGAGAGAGCGGGTGAGAGAGAGAGAGAGAGAGAGAGAGAGAGCGGGTGAGAGAGAGAGAGAGAGAGAGAGAGAGAAAGAGAGAGAGAGAGAGCGGGTGAGAGAGAGAGAGAGAGAGAGAGAGAGAGAAAAAATATGACCCAACCATTCCACGATTTGGCTCAACCCCAAGTCCTTCGCATGCAACTTGCTAATTCGTTTGGCTGGCGCACAACCCGTTTGCATACCAGCTTAACATTAGAAGAGTTCCATTGCACCGATAGAAATGAACCCGTAACCAAATATGTAAAATGCCTGGGTCACCCTAATTCAGGGGGCGACGGTCATGGTTGCGCATGACATGCGGTGGGGTAGAACACGTGCCACTGTGAGCCAAGCTCCTCTGGGAGAAACTCTAATTAGCAGTGACAAATACAAGGAGCTGTGGGTGGAAAGAGAAACAAGTGCTACTGTTTGAGATTACTGGTTCATGGAGCTGCTGTACAAAGGGAGACAAGGAGGGAAACAAGGGGGTTTGGTGCTTGCTTGGACAGCTGTGTGAACACGAAGTCCTCTCTGATGTAAAGCTGATCAGGGGGACTTGGGGTAGAATTACAAACACATTTGTTCTACTTTTGGGAGGCTATCCAATTAAAACGAAATGTGAAAAGCCTCTTATTGATACACATGCAGGAAGAGAGGAATAAAAGTAAGCCAATAAATATTCAGGTCCCTTGGTTCCAGAGAGGTGAAGAGAGGTGAGGATAAAATTGTTGTTGTGACTAGAGAAAAGTCCATCTTTCCTGTGTATGATTAATGTTTCACATTTGGTCCAGTTTTTATGTGCTTCTTCATCTTCAGTTGTCCAGTGAGATTTACATTACATTTACATTTTAGTCATTTAGCAGACGCTCTTATCCAGTGCGACTTACAGTAGTGAATGCATACATTTCATACAATTTCATACATTTCATACATTTTTTTTTTTCTGTGCTGTGAGATGAAAGATGGATTTGCGCATACTGGTTTTACTGTTTTGGATCTCCATTGAAAATGCTTTTTAGTCCAGGACTAGATGGAATCTGTAATCTGGAGGTCTAGACCATGCACTCAGATGGTCCTAAAAACCCAATCCACTTGTCCAAGATAATTCTCGGAGACATGCTCGATGCTCTGGGGAAAGTAGAGACATGCTCGATGCTCTGGGGAAAGTAGAGACATCATCGTTTTCATTTCTCCTTTTTAACTCATTGAATAAAAGGAGTTTATCATGACACAAGGCGAGACCCAAATGCAGACACAGGAGGCAGATGGTTGGAGTCTTACAATATTTCTTAATCCAATAGGGGAAGGCAAGAGAATGATCATGGACAGGCAAAAGGGTCAAAACCAGTTCAGAGTCTAAAAACTACCGAAGGGCAGGCAGAATCAGGCTCAGGGCAGGCAGGATGATCAGGCAGGCAGGAAAGTAGTCCAGAGTCAGGCAGGGGTCAAAACAGGGAGGACTATCAAAAAGAGAATAGCAAAAGGAGTACGGGAAGAACACGCTGGTTGACTTGACTAATCATACAAGACGAACTGGCACAGAGAGACAGGAAACACAGGGATAAATACACTGGGGAAAATAAGCGACACCTGGAGGGGGTGGAGACAATCACAGGAACAGGTGGAACAGATCAGGGTGGGACAGTTTCATAAGGAGGCTCATAAGAATGTTGCCAGATATACAACCAAAATGGTTTTACAGATGCTGGATGAGGAAGCCATTGGTGCCTCTGACTCAGAATCTGAGGTATCCAATTCAGATGACACAGACTATGTGCCTGTTGGTCAAGTTGGAGTTGTGGATGCACCCGTAAGTCCAGCTGTCCTAGAATATTCTACAGATGAAAACCAGTCAAATAGACTGAGTAAAAAGGGTCTTACTGGAGTGAACCCCCCCCCCCCCTCCCCCACTAAAGGCAGGACCAGAAGCCATAACATCTTGAGGAGCTGCCCAGGGCCTGTGTCGGGGTCAACAGTTGTGTCACCAAAAGTTGCCTGGGAGCTGTTCATTAGTGTCAACATCATTGAGGAGGTCCTAAAGTGTACAAATTTAGAAGGATGGAGAATAGCGACAGCAAAAGGGACAGAGTGGAGAGAGGTCAACAAAGAGGAACTAAAGGCCTTTATTGTCATGGAGAAAAGGTGGGATGTCTCCACACGGGAGCTATTTTTGGATCCACTGCAGAATCCAATGTATACGGCCACCATGACGGTTGGAAGATATGAGGATATCTGTCGCTACCTGAGGCTTGATGACAAAAGGACCAGAGTGTTCAGAGAGGCAAAGGACCACCTGGCAGACTTCCGGTATGTGTGAGACCTTTTCCTAGCAAACTGTAGAGGAAGGTTCATCCCCAGCAACTGCGTCACAGTGGATGAGCATCTTCCTCCAGACGTGACGCTTGGAATTCCATCCAAAGAGTTCAATCTTGGTTTCATCAGACCAGAGACTCTTGTTTCTCCTGGTCCTGTCCTTTGGGTGCCTTTTGGCAAACTCCAAGCGGGCTGTAATGTGCCTTTTACTGAGGAGTGGCTTCCGTCTGGCCACTCTACCATAAAGGCCTGATTGTTGGAGTGCCGAAGAGATGGTAGTCCTTCTGGAAGGTTCTCCCATCTCCACAGAAGAACTGAGGCAATGGAAAGATGGTGGGTGATGAAAGAGAGCCATGCCACCACCACTCAGAGCAGCCAGGGCCAGAAGAGGAAGAGGAAGAGGTGCCAGCTCTGCCCAAGCGCAAAGAAAGAATAGAAAAGTCAGCTGCTGTTGTTCTCAGTCCAACACACCCGTCTGCAAAGAGCACAGTCACATGCTTGTGGTTTGTAACAAATGCATGGACTAACACCATGCCCAAATCCAATGCGCCTGTGCGTCCGCGTGCGCCATCATGCGCAAATAGATTTTGTCCCCCCAGACCAAATTCGAGGCACAGCACTCCGGCTACTTGTGGGTGCGTGTCAATAATTATAGGTGCTGTATTATCTGTACATGTTTGCTAAGCAAACTGTGCTGCCTTCACTGTGTGCCTGCAAGGGAAGTGCATGTAAGTGCTTCTTAAACTCTGGACTTCACGAAAGATCATGGAAACCTGTTCTTACACTCCTTACCTTTTGCAGTGAGAGACTTTCAAGCAACAACAGGGCAAACCTCCAGCATGAAGCTAGTAATTGTCAAGGGATGTACAAAAAAAAGTAGCCTTATTTGTTATGTCTTTCATTCATGTGTATCTGCCCGGCTGAGGAATAGAGTCAATCATTAATACATGTGAAAACCATTGATTAAAGTCAATTAAAGATGCCCATCATCATGGGTGACCACCTTTTCAAGAAGACTGCAGAATAATAGTAGTGTGACAGAGTGTCAAATATTTCATGAACAACTTTTGAATAAGGCATTTTGTTTGAATTTACTACATAGAAAACAAGGGGGCATTTTGGTGACCGGTTGATTATTGACTTCACCTGCCATCTAGTGTTCAAATGAGTGAAGTGACCTATCATACAAACAATTGTTTGACTTGATATGCTTACCAAATTGAATGATCTGAGCCAATTGCAACCAATGGGCCGAATGCTACGCATTACTGCTGGATTTCTTCAAATGCTACTACCGCGAGATTACATGCCCCATGTATGCTAAACTTTAAAACCCACAACAGATCAAATCAAGGCTTATTGGTTACTTACACAGATTGGCAGATCTGCTTATGTTTATAGATCAGTGAAAAAAAGTATATTTTAATATATTACAAGTATGCAAAAGTATGCTTATATATACTGCAAATTCAAATGATATACTTCAAATATGAGATGCACTTTGAGTATATCTTAAGTGTACTATAAATGTACTATCATCACACTTCAATAAATGTATTAAAAGTGTACTTTAAATGAATAGTTTTCCCAGTATTTTAGTATACTATACATATAATATAATTTCACTTCAATAGACTTATTAAAACTGTACTTTAAACACATAGTATTAAAAGTATACTTCAATTTCATACGCTTTAATTGTAATTTACTATATTAATTCAAAACACAGTTGAAGATGTTTGAAGCATTGATTGTTTTTGCTTGTGAGTAATCAAGTACACTAGAAGTATAGTTTCAATGCCAATAATGTGTTTTGAAGTACCTTCTGAATTCCTGTTCAGAAGAGTGCAGAGAAAGTTGACAATGATAATGATTGTTTATTCTACACAGGGAACATGCACAGCTGAGTAACATGCTGCCTGGGAGAATACCTTTTCATATCTCAAGAAATCTCAAGAAATGTACTTAGGTATACTTTCACATTTTTAATGGAACTGTTTGACTTTGTCTTAGCTAGCTAGGTCTTTTTATTTTGTCTAAATTTGCACTAAGAATGCCATAATCAAGTTGAAAGATGACAATGAGTATCCTTGTCCACAAAATATATTTAAGTATACTTTCAAAAAAGCATGTGCAAAAACATTTCAAATCAAATCACATTTTATTGATCACATACACATTGTTAGCAGATGTTATTGCGAGTGTAGCGAAATGCAACTGGTGCACAGTTATCAAACATGTTACTTGTAAATTGCTGATCCAGCCACAACTGCTTTGTAAATAGTGTGTTGTAACATTGGCTGAGAAGTTGCTGTGGTTAATCAAGGTAACCTTTACATGGCTAATTACAATAGCTAATGTGGTTAATGAGTAGAAATCTGTTTGTAAAAGTATACCTGAAACACATTATAAATATACTTTATTTGTAAAGAAAATGCAGGAGTTCTAATTCAAATACCATTTTAGTATACTAGTAAAGAATGGCTAATGTACATAAGGTGTATTCAAAGCATATTTGTTTTGCTCTTTATTTAATATACTTACATTTTGCATCATTTAGCAGACGCTCTTATCCAGAGCGACTTACAGTAGTGAATGCATACATTTCATAATTTTTTTTTTTCTGTGCTGGCCCCCCCGTGGGAATCGAACCCACAACCCTGGCGTTGCAAACACCATGCTCTACCAACTGAGCTACAGGGATACTTAAGTAAAAAAAAAAGTGTACTTTCAGTACCAGTCAAAAGTTTGGTCACACCTACTCATTCAAGGGTTTTTCTTTATTCTTACTACTTTCTACATTGTAGAATAATAGCGAAGACATCCTAACTATTAAATAACACATATAGAATCATGTAGTAACCAAAAAAGTATTAAACAAATCAAAATATATTTTAGATTATTCAAAGTAGCCACCCTTTGCCTTGATGACAGGTTTGCACACTCTTGGCATTCTTTCAACCGGCTTCACCTGGAATACTTTTCCAACAGTCTTGAAGGAGTTCCCACATGTGCTTAGCACTTGTTGGCCGCTTTTCCTTCACTCTGCAGTTCAACTCATCCCAAACCATCTCAATTGGATTGAGGTCGGGTGATTGTGGAGGCCAGGTCAACTGATGCAGCACTCCATCACTCTCCTTCTTGATCAAATATTCCTTACACAGCCTGGAGGTGTGTTGGGTCATTGTCCTGTTGAAAAACAAATAATAGTCCCACTAAGCGCAAAGCAGATGGGATGGCGTATCGCTGCAGAATGCTGTGGTAGCCATGCTGGTTAAGTGTGCCTTGAATTCTAAATAAAACACTGACAGTGTCACCAGCAAAGCACCCCCACACCACACACTTCCTCCTCCAAGCTTCACGTGGGAACCACACATGCGGAGATCATCCGTTCACCTACTCTGCGTCTCACAAAGAAACGGCGGTTGGAACCAAAAATCAAAAATTTGGACTCATCAGACCAAAGGACAGATTTCCACCGGTCTAATGTCCATTGCTCGTGTTTCTTGGCCCAAGCAAGTCTCTTCTTATTATTAGTGTCCTTTATTAGTGGTTTCTTTGCAGCATTTTGACCATGAAGGCCTGATTCACGCAGTCTCCTCTGAAATGTTGATGTTTAGATGTGTCTGTTACTTGAACTCTGTGAAGCATTTATTTGGGCTGCAATTTATGAGGCTGGTAACTCTAATGAACTTATCCTCTGCAGTAGAAGTAACTCTGGGACTTCCTTTCCTCTGGCGGTCGTCATGACAGCCAGTTTCATCATAGCGCTTGATGGTTTTTGCGACTGAACTTGAAGAAACTTTCAAAGTTCTTGACATTTTCCAGATTGACTGACCTTCATATCTTAAAGTAATGATGGACTGGCGTCTCTTTTTGCTTATTTGAAATTTTCTTGCCATAATATGGACTTGGTCTTTTACCAAATAGGGCTATCTTCTGTATACCACCCCTATCTTGTCACAACACAACTGATTGGCTCAAACACATTAAGAAGGAAAGAAATTCCACCAATTAACTTTTAACAAGGCACACCTGTTAATTAATTGAAATACATTCCAGGTGCCTACCTCATGAAGCTGGTTGAGAGAATGCCAAGAGTGTGCAAAGCTGTTATCAAGGCAAAGGGTGGCTACTTTGAAGAATCTCAAATATAAAATGTATTTGATTTGTTGGGGGGACACTGTGGCCCCGTCCGATGATACTCCCAGACAGGGCCAACCAGGCAGGATATAAACCCACCCACTTTGCCAAAGCACAGCCCCCACACCACTCAACAGATGTAGCAGTAGAGATAGCTACCATGCTAGCTAACCATCATAATGGGTTTGGTTAGCTAATTTAGCAAGCTAGTGTCATCACCCAGATTAGCATCTGAATTATAATTATTTTGAGTGTAATACAGTTGTTTGGTGACAATGGTATGAACATTATTCAGCATACTTTGTATATGATTATAACCCAAAATAAATGGCATTACAGACCCTGGAATCAAACCAGGGTCTGTAGTGACGCCTCTAGCACTGCGATGCAATGCCTTAGACCGCTGCGCCACTCAGGAGCTCTGTGGTGGTATTGTATTTTGTAGGCTTGTGTTCCACAGACTATCAAAACTAGTTTAGTTTCATTTACAATGACTATGAGTGGCACTTCTTTAATTGCTAATTCGTAGGCTACTGATTCAATATTTATTTCAAAATGCACACACTAATTATACATTTATTCAATGTAATGCTTTGAGTATTAATTATTATGTATATCCAATTGAAGGCAATTAGCTATGTTTGTATGATTTATTGATTAGATGTACAGTAGCTAACAAAGTGTAAATTGACTAGTCTGGATAAGTTCTCCAAGTGTTCAGGTGAAGGAGCAGCTACTCCAGGAATCCACTAAGGTGAAGCCTTGCTTCACAACTCATGAACCCGATGCAGTAAAAGACACTTACACGATCCTGTCATTTAATTTCACGTCTGTATCGGCAAATCCCCACAAATTAAATGTTAATGAAAACATAAACAAGTGAAGATATACAGTTGCGGCCAAATATATTGGCACTTTTCTTAAGTAATTCCCTATTTCTTCTTAAATAAGATGAAATTGAATAAAAAGGTTTGAATTTTCAACATTGCAGAAACCAATTCTATTTTGTAAATTTGAGTTTACTATTTTAATTTAGAAAATAAAGGCAAATGGCATGGACAACATTATTGGCACTACGAGCTATTATTTGTTTACACAGCTTCTCGCTGCAGCTTTCTACTGACAATTTGGCCCACCTTTCAGCAGCAATCTGCTCTAATTCTTCAATATTTGAGGGCTGCTCTCTACCAATTACTGTTTTCAGATCTCACCATAGGTTTGGATGTGATTCAGAACTCCAGAACAGTCCAGCATCTCTTCATAACCCTTCCTGGGTGCTTTTTATTGTGTGTTTGGGTCGTTGTCCTGCTGGAAGACCCATCTTTGACTGTAGGGAGGGTGTTCTTTTCATTGAATGCCTTACTTGGTCATCAGTAAACACACCGCTGATCTAAATTACTAAAGAGCTCCAATTTTGTTTAGTTGATCCACAGAACATTTCCCCCAAGATTTAGTTTTCGAGAGTTTCAATCAGGCTTTCTTGTGTCTCCTTAAGCAGTGGGGTCTTCCTATGTTTACCAACGACCAAATGAAGCATTCAAAGAAAAGAACACCCTCCCTACAGTAAATTATGGGGGAGGTTTAATATTGCTGTTGGGTTGCTTTGCTGCCTCTGATATTGAAGGTTTTGAATGTATGCAAGACATAATGAAATCAGCAGATTATCAAGGTGTTTTGGAGTACAATGTTCAACCCAGTTTCCAAATACTGTCTCTGTTGAAGGTCGTGGGACTTCCAGTAGAACAACAACCCCTAACACACATAAAAAACACCCTATAATGATTCAAGAATCAACACTGGAGTGGCCAGTGAAACGTCCCAATCTGAATCACATCCATAACCTATGGTGAGAGCAGAAAACATCCGTTGGTGGAGAGCACCCATCAAACATTGAATTAGAGTAGTTTGCTGCTGAATAGTGGCCCAAATTGGCAAGTTCACAAAAATAAAATTGGTTCTGCAATGTTGAATTTCAACTTAGTAATAAGGGAATTATTGAAGAAAAATACCAAGCCGTCAATATTATTTTGACGCAACTGTATAATCGAAACAGTAATGAACTTGTGATCATTGCAAAACAATTTTCAGCTCAAATCAAAGTTTATTTGTTACGTGCGCCGAATACAAAAGGTGTAGACTTTACAGTGAAATGCGCTATTACAGGCTCTAACCAATAATGCAAAAAAGGTATTAGGTGAACAATAGGTAAGTAAAGAAATAAAACAACAGTAAAATGACAGGCTATATACAGTAGCGAGGCTATAAAAGTAGCAAGGCTACATACAGACACCGGTTAGTCAGGCTGGTTGAGGTAGTATGTACATGTAGATATGGTTAAAGTGACTATGCATATATGATGAACAGAGAGTAGCAGCAGCGTAAAAGAGGGGTTGGGGGGGGCACACAATGCAAAACGTCCGGGTAGCCATTTGATTACTTGTTCAGGAGTCTTATGGCTTGGGGGTAAAAACTGTTGAGAAGCCTTTTTGTCCTAGACGTGGCACTCCGGTACCACTTGCCATGCTATAGCAGAGAGAACAGTCTATGGCTGGGGTGGCTGGGGTCTTTGACAATTTTTGGGGCCTTCCTCTGACACCGCCTGGTGTAGAGGTCCTGGATGGCATGCAGCTTAGCCCCAGTGATGTACTGGGCCGTACGCACTACCCTCTGTAGTGCCTTGTGGTCAGAGGCTGAGCAATTGCCATACCAGGCAGTGATGCAACCAGTCAGGATGCTCTCGATGTTGCAGCTGTAGAACATTTTGAGGATCTCATGACCCATGCCAAATCTTTTTAGTTTCCTGAGGGGGAATAGGCTTTGTCGTGCCCTCCACTACAGCCCCGTCGATGATAATGGGGGCATGCGCATGTACACACATTTTCCTGTAGTTCACAATCATCTCCTTAGTCTTGGTTACGTTGAGGGATAGGTTGTTATTCTGGCACCACCCGGCCAGGTCTCTGACCTCCTCCCTATAGGCTGTCTTGTCATTGTCGGTGATCAGGCCTACCACAGTTGTGTCGTCTGCAAACTTAATGATGGTGTTGGAGTCGTGCCTGGCCATGCAGTCGTGGGTGAACAGGGAGTACAGGAGGGGACTGAGCACGCACCCTTGGGGAGCTCCAGTGTTGAGGATCAGCGTGGCAGATGTGTTGCTACCTACCCTCACCACCTGGGGGCGGCCAGTCAGGAAGTCCAGGATCCAGTTGCAGAGGGAGGTGTTTAGTCCCAGGATCCTTAGCTTAGTGATGAGCTTTGAGGGTACTATGGTGTTGAACGCTGAGCTGTAGTCAATGAATAGCATTCTCACATAAGTGTTCCTTTTGTTCAGGTGGGAAAGGGCAGTGTGGAGTGCAATAGAGATTGTTGCTCGCATGCTACAGTAGCTAGTGGTTAGCATTAGCTTTACAAGTAAACTGCAGCTGTCACGGCTTTTAAGAGTCATGATGGCTCGCAGTGATGATATGAAAAATTGCTATTGATTGAATTAACTATTGATTGGTTAACTATTGATGAACTCACAAGTAATTAACTTTACACTCACCGTTTAATGTCTTGATAAATGAATAAATATGGTTAAATAGACAGGGAACTTTATTTTCAGCGAGGAAATATGTGATTCTGTTCAAAGGGAGAGATGAAGGAACATAATGTTACTTTATATAATGTTCATGAACAAAACATGAGAATGATTAGGGTTAATAGTTTAACTTCCAATAGCGCAAGATAAATAATCTTAGAAATGACTTAACGTTAGTAAATTACTGTATGAAGCAACAATATTAATATAAAAATGAAACATAACTAACAACAATTGTAACACCAACTCGCCTCTGTCCTCTCATGCCATCATATACACTGAGTGTACATGAACACCTGCTCTATCCATGAAATATGCAATAGTGGTATGTTGGATTACATCCAAATTTGTGAGTCCATTTCCTTGGAACTAAATAAAATATTATATACTGTATATATTTATTTTGGGGGATAGGAAATGTCTGGAAAGGGAAAGGCCCAACAAGAGCCCAAGAAACGGTGGCGCTACACTACCGAAAAGCTACAGGCTGCTAAAGTGGAAGTGAAGGCAGGAGGAGCCTGTGGGAGGAGCCTGTGGGAGGAGCCTGTGGGAGGTGGCTCATGCCTCCTGTCAGTACTTGTTTACAGGGAAGCCAATAATCAAAAACATCCACATAGTTCATAACTATTGCAGTTTGGTGTAAAAGGTCACACGAACTGACTGGGCACTTTGGTCTTTTTGGGAGTCCCGTTCATTTTCTTCACCTTTGTATAATCGAGCAGAAAGAGAGGCACGCAGGAATGTCGCGTCTCAATTTGGGTTAGAGCATGTAATTTGCAAACAAGTTTAATAGATAGCACATGTGAGAATTTAGATCGTGTAATTATTGCAAAGGTACAGTGCATTCGGAAAGTATTCAGATCCCTTTTTTCACATTTTGTTACGTTACAGCCTTATTATAAAATGGATTTAATTCCTTTTTTCCCCTCATCAATCTACACACAATACCCCATAATGACAGGTTTTTTGAAATTATTGCAAATGGATTAAAAATAAAAAACTGAAATAGCACATATACAGTTGAAGTCGGAAGTTTACATACACTTAGGTTGGAGTTATTAAAACTAGTTTTTCAACCACTCCACAAATGTCCTGCTAACAAACTATAGTTTTGGCAAGTCGGTTAGGACATCTACTTTGTGCATGACACAAGTCATTTTTTCCAACAATTGTTTACAGACAGATTATTTCACTTATAATTCACTGTATCACAATTCCAGTGGGTCAGATGTTTACATACACTAAGTTGACTGTGCCTTTAAACAGCTTGGAAAATTCCAGAAAATAATGTCATGGCTTTAGAAGCTTCTGATAGGCTAATTGACATCATTTGAGTCAATTGGAGGTGTACCTGTGGATGTATTTCAACGCCTAACTTCAAACTCAGTGCCTCTTTGCTTGACATCATGGGAAAATCAGAAGAAATCAGCCAAAACCTCAGAAAAAAATTGTAGACCTCCACAAGTCTGGTTCATCCTTGGGAGCAACTTCCAAACGTCTGAAGGTACCACGTTTATCTGTACAAACAATAGTATGCAAGTATAAACACCATGAGACCACGCAGCCGTCATACCGCTCAGGAAGGAGACGCGTTCTGTCTAATAGAGATGACCGTACTTTAGTGCGAAAAGTGAAAATCAATACCAGAACAACAGCAAAGGACCTTGTGAAGATGCTGGAGGAAACAGGTACAAAAGTATCTATAGCCACAGTAAAACGAGTCCTAAAATCGACATAACCTGAAAGGCCGCTCAGCAAGGAAGAAGCCACTGCTCCAAAACCGCGATAAAAAATCCAGACTACGGTTTGCAACTGCAAAATAGAACTGTTTGGCCATAATGACCATCATTATATTTGGAGGAAAAATGGAGAGGCTTGCAAGCCGAAGAACACTATCCCAACCGTGAAGCACGGGAGTGGCAGCATCATGTTGTGGGGGTGCTTTGCTGCAGGAGGGACTGGTGCACTTCATAAAATAGATGGCATCATGAGGTAGGAAAATGATGTGGATATATTGAAGCAACATCTCAAGACATTAGTCAGGAAGTTAAAGCTTTGTCGCAAATGGGTCTTCCAAATAGACAATGACCCCAAGCATACTTCCAAAGATGTGGCAAAATGACTTATTGGAGTGGCCATCACAAAGCCCTGACCTCAAACCTATAGAACATTTTTGGGCAGAACTGAAAAAGTGTGTGCGAGCAAGGAGGCCTACAAACCTGACTCAGTTACACCAGCTCTCTCAGGAGGAATGGGCCAAAATTCACCCAACTTATTGTGGGAAGCTTGTGGAAGGCTACCCGAAACGTTTGACCCAAGTTAAACAATTTAATGGCAATGCTACCAAATACTAATTGAGTGTATGTAAACTTCTGACCCACTGGGAATGTGATGAAAGAAATAAAAGCTGAAATAAATCATTCTCTCTACTATTATTCTGACATTTCACAGTATTAAAATACAGTGGTGATCCTAACTAACCTAAGACAGGGAATTTTTACTAGGATTAAATGTCAGGAATTGTGAAAAACTGAGTTTAAACGTATTTGGCTAAGGTGTACGTAGACTTCCGACTTCAACTGTATATCCACTCCCTACAGTACATATGATGATTGACACATCTCTTGCTCAATGCTGTTGATGTGTTGACTTCAAGACCTTCCTATGTTGAATAGCACTATCAAAGATGCACAGAAGCTGGTGTAACACTTTACTTAAAGTGGGCATACATTAGACATGTATAAGACCTTAATGAAACAAGTTATAACACCTAATATTGAGTGTTGCAATATCATTCATAACAACCTTCATAACACATTCATTCAAAATCCTTCATAACATTTATTTTCAAAATAAAAGAGGAAAAATTCCCCTTCAAGTAAAGTAGTACCATGTGTTTTACATTACCCAAAACTTTCGTAGTAGTATATTTGGCCTTATCACAGCAATTTGTGACTCTTGAACTATATGCCGTCAAGCAACGGCAGTATTAACCACAGTGTGGTTTAAAAGCTCAGCTGGCACAGACATTATGTGTATTGTCCCAGATGTCTGAGTGGATGGAATCTGTCAAGTTGGTGGAAGCATGCAGAGGGAGAATTCCGTGCTATGGTCATTGTGGAAACCATCCAGGACCTAAGACTTTCTCTGTTGCCCCTGTACAGTATGCAGCCATTATTGCCCTTGCCTGCAGCTGTAGTGCATATTATTATTATTATTCATTTTAACTCTATCTTTGGGAAGGGCTCGAATGTAAGCATTTCATGGTGAAATCTACACCTGTTGTATTCGGCGCATATGACAGATAACATTTTATTTAAACGTTACTATGTTTATGTAGTACTCATAGACATGTTATGCGGTCCTTGATAAAGTTCCTTACACTGATGTATCCCAGATGTCACCTTACATGATCCCTTATACAACTACACACATGACATGCAGTAACAGACTAGACCTTTTCTCTCAACAACATAGCCTCTTGTTCCAAGGGAGGTGAACGTGCATGTTGTTCAGGGCAGTATCTCATTGGTTTTGTCAGCATGTGTAAACAAACGTTCCCATTGTCCTTGGTGACTGTCCATGATAACAGCAGCTTACAACTTTAACACACTGATTGGTACTATACTCATGAGTTTGGTGTCTGAACCTCTACCGTTGGCTTGCATACAAATTCCCTTCCAGATCTATTATGAGAGTGTGAAGATTAAACAGGAGAAAAGTTCCACAAAGTGCTGTGTTTGATGCTCGGACGTTGATTAGATATAAGCCGTACAGAAATTCCTTTAGTTCAGCAAACTATGACAATGCATTATAATATTTTATATTCTCCCCAGATAAGTATTTCTCAAGGTCTGTGCCACTGTAACAAGCTATAAGGGCACAGGGCGAGACCCAGATGAAGACACACAGATGTTTCGAGTCTCCAATATTTATTATAATCCAAAGGGAAGGCAAGAGAATGGTCATGGACAGGCAAAAGATCATAACAAGGTCAGAGTCCAGGAGGTACAGAGTGGCAGGCAGGCTCGAGGTCAGGGCAGGCAGTATGGTCAGGCAGGCGGGTTCAGAGTCAAGTAAGGCAAGGGTCAAAACCGGGAGGACTAGCAAAAGAGAGATAAGAAAAAGCAGAAGCACGGAAAAACACGCTGGTTGACTTGACAAGACAAGACGAACTGGCAACAGACAAATAGAGAACACTGGAATAAATACCCAGGGACTAATGGGGGAAACGGGTGACACCTGAAAGTGGGTGGAGACAGTATGTTTGTGCAGTAACCATACTGTATGTTTAAGTGATTGTGGGATGTGGGTTACCCCTGCTTTGTTGCAACAATATATTTATGTTCTCAGAATTGCTTCCTAATTGGGCAAAGAAACACAAAATGAAACATCGGCATGAGATTTTTTATTAAGGTAATTGTGTTGCTAAGCAGAAGACAAAAATACGTGTGAATATACTAATATTAGGCAAGCTAAATAAACAAGGGTTACAGTGTTTGGTAAGTAGCATAGTGTAACAATGAGTAATCACAATATTTGTTACACTGTACTTTCAAGATGAATTACCCTGTAATAACTACACTGAAGTCTGAACACGAAGCATCACTGGACTGGTGTTAGTATCTATTAAGATTAGTGATGGGCCAGCGGCAGTCTTTTTCCACGTGATGTGTTGCATGTCATCCGTGGGCTATGGTTCTAAGACCCTGTCAGCACCTCCAGAGAACATTATTGGTAATAATGGTTGCCATTTCGCTGTGGGGTGCGAGAGTGGCATTCATTAATTGGCTAAATACCTATAATGGTTTTTAAAAGGTAGTCATGATGAATCAGGAAAGGTCACAATGAACCTCCCATAACTCCAATGTCTTTCATTTATTTGTCCTCAGCAACATGAGCACTGAAGAGTTATTGCTGCAGACCAGGCTAAAAGGTCACATTCTTTTCTATTCCAGGTATAATTCTCTGACCATTTCTGACCAAATCATCAAACTACCAATGTAGAGTATGTTGTTATTGACCATTATGTAAGTCATGTATTGTTGGCCAGCTACTCAGACCTGGCAAAATGCTTGCTTTTTGTGCCTGAAATTGTGGTTTGCAAAAACACTTTTTTAACCATTTGAACTGAAAACTATTAACGTAAATGACTGAATTGTTTCCCCAAAATGATTTGATATGGTTGTACTGGGTCTTTAATACATTTATGATGCTGTAATTCCCTCTGGTTTTTGTCACTTGAAGAATGTTTTGCCTTGATAGAGCTTTGAGGAAGTTTAACTGGTATTGTTTCTATTTATCATGCAAACTTGGCCCTCCAAGCTGTGTTCCAGCACCTCACGACCCCACACAACAATCAGAAGACTAGGCAGTGTGACAACGTGGGTGGTGCCTCTGTCAGTGACAGCTCAACACCATCTCTCTGCAGCACTAATTCTCAGACACATCTACAGTTCCTGCCCCCTCCCAGGAGATAGTCATCAAAAAGCGTCCATGTGTGCAGAGCACCAAGGTTTGGCACGCAGCTTCTTTTCATCTTCTGTTCAGCACAGACAGAGAGAGGGGCAAATGTGGAGAGATAATGAGGTGCTGTTTGGATGAGATAGGAAACACTTTCACTGCACAAAAAAAGTCAGCTTGAATATTTGGCAGTTAGACCCTCATCAGCCCATCTACCTACCTCATCCCCATACTGTATTTATTTATTTATCTTGCTCCTTTGCACTCCAGTATCTCTACTTGCACATTCATCTTTTGCATATCTACCATTCCAGTGTTTAATTGCTATATTGTAATTACTTCGCCACCATGTCCTATTTATTGCCTTAACTTACCTCATTTGCACTCACTGTATATAGACTTTTTGTTTTCTTTTGTTCTACTGTATTATTGACTGTATGTTTTGTTTATTCCATGTGTAACTCTGTGTTGTTGTATGTGTCGAATTGCTACGCTTTATCTTGGCCAGGTCGCAGTTGCAAATGAAAACTTGTTCTCAACTAGCCTACCTGGTTAAATAAAGGTGAAATAAATAAATACAAATGTCAACATGAAATGCTTGTTAATGGAAGAAGTTCCTCTTACTTTATCCAAGTTAAAACTTTTTTATGTTATTTAACTGATTCTTTTTTAAAGCCAAAAGCAAGCTATTTCATATTGTACAAGATCTACTGTATTCTGTACAAGTTATTCATACCCAATTAAATTGCAGACTCAAAAGGAGACACAAGGCTTTTGTATGGTAAACATATGTGTCCTCATATCTGTGTTAGTGCCTCTGTCTGAATGTCCTATTCCAGTTACCGTAGTCTCAAACAGGACAGAAAGAGTTAGAGATTAATGTCAACGTAGGATCTAGCTCATTTGCCTGCATGTCAACCAATCAGTCAGGGTATAGCAGAGAGATGAGGCAACATAGTTTGATGTTCTGCGCCTCCCTTAAGCATCGAGTTCACAGCTCCCCATATAGTAGAGATTTGTTTTTGTGCTTGGGTGTCAGACATGCAAACCTGGTTCAAATACTATATGAGTATTTCGTTTTGGGAATTATATTTTTTTGAGAAGAAGATATGGCTCAGTTCTTTTTTTTTCTTGAAATTTAATTTATTTCATCACAAGTTCATACACACACTACCGGTCAAAAGTTTTCGAAAACCTAGTCATTCAAGTGTTTTTCTTTATTTTTTACTATTTTCTACATTGTAGAATAATAGTGAAGACATCACAACTATGAAATAACACAACGGCGAGACAGCCTATAGGGAGGAGGTCAGAGACCTGGCCGGGTGGTGCCAGAATAACAACCTGTCCCTCAACGTAACCAAGACAAAGGAGATGATTGTGGACTACAGGAAAAAGAGGACCGAGCACGCCCCCATTCTCATCGACGGGGCTGTAGTGGAGCAGGTTGAGAGCTTCAAGTTCCTTGGTGTCCACATCATCAACAAACTAGAACGGTCCAAACACACCAAGACAGTCGTGAAGAGGGCACGGAAAAACCTATTCCCCCTCAAGAGACTGAAAATATTTGGCATGGGTCCTCAGATCCTTAAAAGGTTCTACAGCTGCAACATCGAGAGCATCCTGACTGGTTGCATCACTGCCTGGTACGGCAACTGCTCGGCCTCTGACCGCAAGGCACTACAGAGGGTAGTGCGTTCGGCCAAGTATATCACTGGGGCTAAGCTGCCTGCCATCCAGGACCTCTATACCAGGCGGTGTCAGAGGAAGGCCCTAAAAATTGTCAAAGACCCCAGTCACCCCAGTCACCCCACTCTGCTATAGCATGGCAAGTGGTACCGGAGCGCCAAGTCTAGGGCCAAAAGGCTTCTCAACAGCTTTTACCCCCATGCCATAAGACTCCTGAACAGGTAATCAAATGGCTACCGGACTATTTGCATTGTGTCCAGCCACTTGAATTCTAAATAAAACTGTCACGCCTGCTCCCACTCCCCCTCTCCGGCTCTCGAGGGCATCAGGCACATCATTACGCACACATCACCATCGTTACGCGCATCTGCTCAATATTGGATGCATTACTTTGTTGACTGCCCCTCTATATCTGTCTACTCCTCAGTTTGTTCCCCGTCAGCATTGATGTCGTTATGTTTTCCCCTGTCCAGAAGCTGTCCTTGTTTGTTTCTTGTCTGTCATCCATTAAATGTTCACTCCCTGTACTTTCTTCTTGTCTCCCAGCGACGGGTCCTTACAAAGTCACAGATAGTGTCACCAGAAAAGCATCCCCACACCATAACACCTCCTCCTCCATGCTTTATGGTGGGAAATACACATGCGGAGATTATCCATTTACCCACACCATGTCTCACAAAGACACGGCGGTTGGAACCAAAAATCTCCAATTTGGACTCCAGACCAAAGGACAAATTTCCATCGGTCTAATGTCCATTGCTCGTGTTTCTTGGCGCAAGCAAGTCTCTTCTTCTTATTTGTGTCCTTTAGTAGTGGTTTCTTTGCAGCAATTCAACCATGAAGGCCTGATTCACGCAGTCTCCTCTGAAAAGTTGATGTTGAGATGTGTCTGTTACTTGAACTCTGTGAAGCATTTATTTGGGCTGCAATTTCTGAGGCTGGTAACTCTAATGAACTTTGGGTCTTCCATTCCTGTGGTGTTCCTCATGAGAGCCAGTTTCATCATAGCGCATGATGGTTTTTGCAACTACACTTGAAGAAACTTTCAAAGTTCTTGACATTTTCTGTATTGACTGACCTTCTTGTCTTAAAGTAATGATCGACTGTCATTTCTCTTTTCTTGCCATAGCATAGACTTGGTCTTTTACCAAATAGGGTTATCTTCTCTATACCACCCCTACTTTGTCACAACACAACTGATTGGCTCAAACGCATTAAGAAGGAAAGAAATTCCACAAATAAACTTTTAAGAAGGCACACCTGTTAATTGAAATTCATTCCAGGTGACTACCTCATGAAGCTGGTTGAGAGAATGCCAAGAGTGTGCAAAGCTGTCATCAAGGCAAAGGGTGGCTATTTGAAGAATCTCAAATATAAAATATATTTTGATTGGTTTAACACTTGTTTGGTTACTACGTGATTCCATATGTGTTATTTCATAGTTTTGATGTCTTCACTATTATTCAAAAATGTATAAAATAATACAAATAAAAGAAAAACCCTTGAATGAGTAGGCGTTCTCAAACTTTTGACTGGTAGTGTATATATTTTTATCTACAGCTCATATCTCATGGGGGAGATAAGTGACAGATCCAGAACTACACTACGATTGACCCGAATACAAAGGCCATGTTACATGCATCTATAATGGACTGAATGGGTATGATCCCCCACACAGCGACATACAGATGGCGATCAGAGACATAGTTTATGTTGGATAATGGGTGTCTCTGACATTAATGGTACCGGAATACAGAAGCTGCTACGATAACAATGGCGCTGAAGGAACATATTGAGAATATGGATTCACATAGCCCAGCGGGAAAGACGGTGTTCTACTCAGACAGAAATAGATTAACACTCCACTGAGACATGGGTGGCCAACTGTTTTGAACATGAACAGAAACCCGATACAGTATATGACAGTCTTGTGTAGTACAGTATGTTTTTTATGTATTGATATATGCTTGTGCACGTCTGTATGTTGTGTTTATTCATGCATATGGTGTGTGTGTGTGTGTGTGTGTGTGTGTGTGTGTGTGTGTGTGTGTGTGTGTGTGTGTGTGTGTGTGTGTGTGTGTGTGTGAGCAGTAGAGTGCATCATATCATCAAAGCATACAACATGTGGCCCGAGGAACCAACACATCTGCTGACATTGCTCATTTACACGGATTAGTAAGACAAACAGGTGTACCCACACACACACACACACAGTACCTTCCTTAGAGTTATCGTAATTGAGCGGGCTTGCGAACAGGAAACTCCCAAAAGCGAACAGTAGTAACACACTCTGGATCTTCCTCCTTTAAAGCTTAAAGGGGCAATCTGCAGTTGCTTCATCCATTTTTGGACTTATAAATGACAGATATGTACCCACTGATTCTTGAGGAATATAACTTATACATGCTTAGTTCAACTGTCATACCCCCATTAGAACCCAAAATATAAGCTTGTTTTAACTCCAATGTTTGTAAACAAAGTTAATGTACAAACAAACACTGTATACTGTAGCCTCAAAACATGGTTAAAACTATAATGTTGATATCATGGACGGTCAGCACCTTGCATCCCATAGCTCTGTGTATCCATTTTAGAGTGGTGACATTTCTCCCGCACATCCCTTAGCTTTTTTTCTGAAACAGTGGTGGCGAGTAAACTTTGTTATTGTTTCAACTGCGGATTTCCCCTTTAAAGAGAGCATTAGATGGTCCAAGAAGATGGCAGTCATCTCAGATGACTGTAATGATGATTCAAATAAAAACTGGCCTTACACAGGCCATGCAGCCATTTCATCTGCAGTTGAAACAACAACAAAGCGATCACACTGCCCCTGTTAAATGTTTTGGGCACGAGAAATAGGCTTTTAGTGAGTTCAGTGGTGGTTTTTAAAAGCACTGATATACAGTAGTCGTTAAGGGTAGCATTTTTCAGACAGTGCAGCCATTATTGGGACAGATAAAACTATGGGTTTGCAGAGAAAAACAAAAACAGTCTTCATTTGTCGTTTGTTATTTTATTTCTGCTGAGGAATTGGCCTGGAGAAATGTAACTAAATTCATACATTTAGTTTATACCTGGTGCTAACATGCGTCCTTTTCTAGATCTTGTCCACATTCTGATTGTGCCCACATTTTCAGAAATGCGTCTACACATGGTATTAAAATTGGGTAACCCTTCATTTTACAGCCCGTTAATTAGTATGCAATTACTAGGTAAAGACATAGTAACTAAAACCAAATTTGTAGTAACCATTTAGTCTTAAACATACTTACTAGGAACCAAGGAAGCAGGTACTAAAGTGTGGTGGAGTGTGGTGTCAAAAAAGCAGAGCATCTCTTTATTACGGCCAGACCTCTTCCCATCTTTACAACCATTGAATCTATATGTTTTGACCACGACAGTTTACAATCTAAGGTAACGCCAAGTGATTTAGTCTCCTCAATTTGTTCAACAGCAACACCATTCATTACCAGATTCAGCTGAGGTCTAGAACTTAAGGAATGATTTGTACCAAATACAAGTTTTAGAGATGTTCAGGAAAAAATTTAATTTCATAAAAATGTGGATTTGTATGATCTATGGAAAATGTTTTACCTAACTACTTCTTATTAGTGTGCTTGCTAAAAGCCTTTTTATTATTTGCTTTACTCCGCCACCTGTAGCGGCAAAACAGTAAAAGCTACCAAAACCAAAAACAACTTTAAAATGTCCAGACTGGCACTGGTCATGGTACGTGAGGGGAAAAACATGTTGATACTACTGTACTTACACTGTACATTTCAAAAGAAATGGAATGGAGCTAAGCAGAGGCAAAATCCTAGAGGAACACCTGGTTCAGTCTACTTACCACCAGACACTGGGATATGAATTCACCTTTCAGCAGGAGAATAACCTTAAACACAAGGCCAAATCTACACTGGAGTTGCTTACCAAGAAGACAGTGAATGTTCCTGAGTGGCCAAGTTACAGTTTTTACTTAAATCTGCTTGAAAATCTATGGCAAGACCTGAAAAATGTTTGACTCAGGCGTGTGAATACTTGAGCCAATACATATGTAAATTGGGCATTTTAATTTTCAATAAATTTGCAACAATTTCTAAAAACATGTTTTCACTTTGTCATTATGGGGTATTGTGTGTAGATGGGTGAGAAAAAAAGTCAATTTAATCAATTTTTTATTCAGGCTGTAACACAACAAAATGTGAAAGAAAAGTAAGGGGAGTTAATATAACTTGGGAATTCAAGCTGTCCAGGCCCTGAGGCCTATCCAGGCCCTGAGGCCTGGATCCAGGCCCTGAGGCCTATCCAGGCCCTGAGGCAGCAAAGCAACCCCAAACCATGATGTCCCTCCAACATATTTTACAGTTGGGATTAAGTTCATGTTGGTGTGCTGTGCCTTTTTTTCTCCACACATAGTGTTGTGTTCCTTCCAAACAACTCAACTGTAGTTTCATCTGTCCATATAATATTTTGCCAGTGGCGCTGTGGAACATCCAGGTGCACTTGTGCAAACTTCAGACGTGCAGCAATGTTTGTTTTGGACAGCAGTGGCTTCTTCCGTGGTGTCCTCCCGTGAATACCATTCTTGTTTAGTGTTTTACATATAGTAGACTCGTCTACAGAGATGTTAGCATGTTCCAGAGATTTCTGTAAGTCTTTAGCTGACACTCTAGGATTCTTCTTAACCTCATTGAGCATTCTGCGCTGTGCTCTTGCAGTCATCTTTGCAGGACGGACACTCCTAGGGAGAGTAGCAACAGTGCTGAACTTTCTCCATTTATACACAATTTGTCTTAACGTGGACTGATGAGCATCAAGGCTTTTAGAGATACTTTGTAACCATTTTCAGCTTTATGCAAGTCAACAATTCTTAATCTTAGGTCTTCTGAGATCTCTTTTGTTCGAGGCATGGTTCACATCAGGCAATGATTCTTGTGAATAGCAAACTCAAATTTTGTGAATGTTTTTTATAGGGCAAGGCAGCTCTAACCAACATCTCCAATCTCATCTCATTGATTTGACTCCAGGATAGCTGACTCCTGACTCCAATAAGCTTTTGGAGAAGTCATTAGCCTAGGGGTTCACATACTTTTTCCAACCTACAATGGGAATGTGTAAATGATGTATTCAATATAGACAAGAAATATACAATCATTGTGTTATTAGTTTAAGCACACTATGTTTATCTATTGTTGTGACTTAGATGAAGATCAGATCAAATTTTATGACCAATTTATGCAGAAATCCAGGTAATTCCAAAGGGTTCACATACTTTTTCTTGCCCCTGTACCTGCATTTGTCCAATAGAAACTCTCGTTTGCAACGGTTGGACTAAACATTACACCCTAGATCAGCTAGATACAGGCAAGAATGTGGAAGGTGGTATTAAATGTGTCACTGTCTGTCAGGTCAAATTTCTCTCTCGACCTGTGTGCACCTACGTTGTAAACTTTCATTCATCAGCTAGGTTGTAGCAACCTCATGATGGGTATAGAGAAAATGTGAGTATCATGTAGTAGCCTAAACCTATTGCTGTTACATTGAACTGGGTGAATGGAATATGAATGACAGTCATCCAATATTTTGTAATAGAAATAAGGCCATGCTCATGAGAAGGAAGAAAATCATCATCTTTCATCTTAAAAGGCATTGACCGCCACTGGTCTAGACACAGAGAGCGAGCAAGGCAGACCGGATTTTCAGAAGGCAATGCTACAAGGATCCAGATCAGATGTAAATGTGGATAACCAGAATGTGACATGAATGTGGATAAGAGTTTCACATAGAGGAAGCAAGGATGGGAAAGTCAGACTAAAAGCCTTACAGGGAAACAGCATCCCCAGAGAACTGAAACAACTGAAGCTTTTAATCAAACAACTGTCTCCCTGTGTACTACACAACCTTCTGTTTAGACTCAGATCAGACAGATGGGAGGTATTCACAGGAGTAAAAATATAAAGAATAAAGACAGGATTTTATAAAAAAAAATGTGAGTAAAGGTTTGAAATGGTAATTGGACTCCACTGACAGCTCTGACTGCCGACTCCTGCAATGAGTTAACATGACTGATTCCCTCATGTCACGTACTGACCAGTAAAAGGGGTTATTTGTCATTGTAGTTTGGTCAGGGCGTGGCAGGGGGTGTTTGTTTTGTGTGTTTCAGTGTTTTTGGTTTATGTTCTATATTTTCTATTTCTATGTGTATATCTAGTTTTCTATTTCTATGTTGGGTTTTTGGCAATGACCTCCAATTAGAGGAAGCTGGTTGTCGTTGTCTCTAATTGGAGGCCATATTTAGTTGGGTTTGTTTTCACTTGTCTTTTGTGGGTGGTTGTTTCCAGTATAGTCTGTGCACCTTACTGGATTGTTTTCTTCATCAGTTTATTTTGTTTAAGTGTTTTCCTTTAATAAAGAAAGAAGATGAGCACTTTACCCGCTGCGCCTTGGTCCAATCCTTACGACGCCTATGACACCTCATACAGTTTAACTCAATAAAACCTCCAGGGCTCATCTCAGTGGATCTGGGAGGTATCAATGATTCATTATAAGGGGGATTTAGATGCTTGTTATTAAGTGTTTTGAATTGAATACACTCTTAGAAAAAAAGGTTTTTTGGCTGGACCCATAGGAGGACCCTTTTTGGTTCCAGCGGGTAGAACCCTTTTGGGTTCCATGTAGAACCCTCTGTAGAAAGGATTCTACATGGAACCCAAAAGGGTTTTTACCTGCCATCAAAAAGGGTTCTTCAAAGGTTTATCCTATGGGGACAGCCAAAGAACTCTAAGAGTGTAGTCTGAGGACCTTGGGTCAATTGGCTGTTTGTTTGGAAGCAAAGAGAGTAGTTGGCTGGGGATAGCTTGGCTAAGACAGGTTGTAAATTCAGCAACCACCTCTCGTTGAATAACAGAGAAACTACTCACTACATCCGGCATGAATCCAATGTGCGTTATAGAGCAGCGCTGCTCTGAAAGGCACCTTACATTGTATCCCGTACTGAGCCATGCTGCCATGCCTATAGCGAACACACATTTTTGTGGAAAACAAAATATGTGTTAATAAAAGCAGTTAATAAAAGCAATTAAGGTTTCCTCTAAAACTAGCTAGAATGATCCAATCAATACCTAGCTAACACAACTACTAATGATAGCTTTGGTAGCCTAACATGCTAGCTAGGTTAAAGCAACCATGTAGCCAGCAGCTACAGTAATGATAATAATTTACACTCACTGAATAAATGTGATTGGCACAGGAAAAAGTGGATGAAATGATCTGCTACTGCCAAGGCCAAGGGTCACTGAAGTTCCAGTTTGTTAGTCCAGTAATGTTGGTATATTATTTAATTTCCACTGCTGATTATTCCCAAATGTTTGTGGCACAAATTTCACTGTCAGAGCAGGTTCTCATAGACAATTTGAACACGTGTCCAGCCATAACAGATGAATGGCTAATGCAGAAAAAGAGTATTGATGGATTCTAACACCACCATAATTTACAGAAATACATAGACAGGCAGCCATCATGGCTTTTTCGACTAGCTACTGCAAAGTGACACCTACTTATACTGTATGAACTGGTAATATATGTTTGGTTAGAATAGAGTTAAAAAAACATGAGCTGGCGCACACCCAGAAAAAAATAGTTTGTGTGGAGTTGCTGACTAACGGCAAATAAACTATAAACTATCAAAACAAAGAAAGTCGCACACTCCAGGTATAAACTCCCAGTAATTTAATGGGTATTTACCAATGTTTCGGCATCACTGTGCCTTCCTCAGGGGAATAGAGTGCAATAGAATGAGTGACAGTCAATCAAATCTACTTCATGAAAAGGATATTATTTTTCAATGCCAATTTTGAAAGTAGTTGATTTATTTATTGAATTAATGAATTTTACAGGCAATCAGTTCCTACAGTGAGCGCCAGAGAACCAACCTCTGGTAGGCCAGATGGAGCCCAGGACAACAACACAAGGTTAGTGGTTTTATGAATTACACATAAAACATATCAGATTCAGAACGAATAATCACAAGGTTTGTGCTACTTTGAAAGGGTTTGATTCACCTTAGGCCAGTAATATTTCCAATTCATATGACCCGACAAGAAAAACCCCAGGTCTATAGTCATAGCACAGATGAAGAGGGAAGCTATCTATAATAATAATAATAATAATAATAATAATAATAATATTTTGTTATAACCTACGAATAGGACGCAGAGTTTTACCTGACCATGTTGCAGGAAAAACTCCAGGCCTTTCCATGAAATGATTAGACGTTATGTCTGTCACACCCTGATCTGTTTCACCTGTTCCTGTTATTGTCTCCACTCCCTCCAGGTGCCGCTTATTTTCCCCAGTGTATTTATCCCTGTGTTTTCTGTCTCTCTGTGCTAGTTCGTCTTGTATGTTTAGTCAAGTCAACCAGTGTGTTTTTCCCCGTACTGCGTTTCTATTCTCTTTTTGATAGTCCTCCCGGTTTTGACCACTGCCTGACTCTGGACTACTTTCCCACCTGCCTGATCCTTGGCCAGGTTGCAGTTGTAAATGAGAACTTGTTCTCAACTGGCCTACCAGGTTAAATAAAGGTGAAATAAAATTTAAAAATCATCCTGCCTGCTTTGACCTTGAATCTGTCTGCCCTGACCTTGAATCTGCCTTCCCTTCAGTACCTATTGGACTCTGAACTGGTTTAGACCTTTTGCATGTTCACGACCATTCTCTTGCCTACCCCTTTTTGGATTAATAAACATTGTAAGACTCCAACCATCTGCCTCTTGTGTCTGCATCTGGGTCTCGCCTTGTGCCTTGATAATATCTTGCTAATTAAGAGAGTAAGAGAGAGGGCGGCAGGTAGCCTAGCGGTTAGAGCTTTGGGCCAGTAACTGAAAGGTCGCTGGTTTGAATACCGGAGCCGACAAGGTGAAAAACCTGTACTTGAGCAAGGCACTTAACCCTCATTTTCTCCAGGGGCTGACCCTGTAGGTAGGCTGTCATTGTAAATAAGAATTTGTTCTTAACTGACTTGCCTAGTTAAATGAGAGAGAGAGAGAGAGAGAGAGAGAGAGAGAGAGAGAGAGAGTGAGAGAGAGAGAGAGAGAGAGAGAGAGAGAGAGAGAGAGAGTTAGGGAGTGGGAGAGATGAGGAGAGAGAGAGAGAGAGTGAGCAAGGTGGATGAAACAGTACGTGACAAATTGATTATTCTCAAGCAGGCTTAACGTAATCTTGTCTGCCAATACAGGCACAGCACAAACACACAGTACATCACACACTTGATGAGTACAGTAGCTGCAGCCAGCAGACCTGTGAATCTTTGATATTAGGACCAAAGGGCCTGTCGTGCCAAATAGTGTCCCCCGGCCAAATAGTGTCCCCCTCTACATCACAATGGGATTCGATGAGTTCTAGCTTCTGTTGCTAGGACTGTTGCTAGGACTTGCAACATTCTGAACGGATTAAGTAATGAACCAAAGCATCCGTTGCAATGCTGGTTGCTTGGTTACCTTTAAGCTAATTGTAGATGTATTTTATAGTGACATTGCTCGCTACTTATGAAGGCACCACTGATCTCGACAAGAGGTGCAACTTTCATAGGGGGGCAGAGAAATTCACAATTCAGGGTAACGCTAAGCAGTTCATTTCTATTACTGTTAGATAACTGGAAGGATTTATGTACAACCCTTTAACAAAAAATGTTAATCTAGCTAACGTAAATTGGTCATCTACATGTTGCTAGCTATACATTTAGTTATATGTCTGTCACATTGAGGTATCTAGCTACTGTATAAGTTAACCCTGATCAATCAAATGGATAGGTGTAAACAATTATGGTAACTCCAACTGCCCTTAACTAGGTGTCTTTGTTAGGCAGAGAGAGACCCATAGAGAAAGAGAGAGGAAGAAAGTGAGGAATAAAGTGACAGATGGGAAGAGAGTGAAAGGCAGAGATAGAGATGAAGAGTGAGAGAAACAGAAAGAGAAAGACATCAGTGCAAATATACTTAGACTTGAGTATTTCAACAACTCTTCCAACTTGTTAGGCAATCACATGTGCCTGCGGGGGAAGGATGGCCAGACACACAGGAGGGTGATTTTCACTAAGGAGGAAAAGGAGACTGTGCTGACAGAGATGCATGCTGGACATTTCGGAGTGAAGCGAATGATTGCCAAAATGTGGACAGCTGGGCAAGTGAAATAACCTTTTGTTATCAATCGCTGTTATATCAGAAAATATGATTATTATTGTCACGGTTGTCATAAGGAGAAGGGGACCAAAGTGCAGCGTGTGTGTCGTTCCACATTTTATTTATACTGTGAAACTATGCAATACATAAATAAACTGAATGACAAAAAACAACAAACCGTGACGCAGAGGTGAAACATACACTACTCAAAATTACTCTCCCACAAACCCAGGTGAGACAAACACCAACTTAAATATGACCTCCAATTAGAGACTACGATGACCAGCTGCCTCTAATTGGAGATTTACATTTACATTTACGTCATTTAGCAGACGCTCTTATCCAGAGCGACTTACAAATTGGTGCATTCACCTTATGATATCCAGTGGAACAACCACTTTACAATAGTACATCTATATCTTTTTTTGGGGGGGGGGGGTTAGAAGGATTACTTTATCCTATCCCAGGTATTCCTTAAAGAGGTGGGGTTTCAGGTGTCTACGGAAGGTGGTGATTGACTCCGCTGTCCTGGCAGCGTGAGGGAGCTTGTTCCACCATTGGGGTGCCAGAGCAGCGAACAGTTTTGACTGGGCTGAGCGGGAACTGTGCTTCCGCAGAGGTAGGGGGGCCAGCAGGCCAGAGGTGGATGAACGCAGTGCCCTTGTTTGGGTGTAGGGCCTGATCAGAGCCTGAAGGTACGGAGGTGCCGTTCCCCTCACAGCTCCGTAGGCAAGCAACATGGTCTTGTAGCAGATGCGAGCTTCAACTTGAAGCCAGTGGAGTGTGCGGAGGAGCGGGGTGACGTGAGAGAACTTGGGAAGGTTGAACACCAGACGGGCTGCAGCATTCTGGATGAGTTGTAGGGGTTTAATGGCACAGGCAGGGAGCCCCGCCAACAGGGAGTTGCAGTAATCCAGACGGGAGATGACAAGTGCCTGGATTAGGACCTGCGCCGCTTCCTGTGTAAGGCAGGGTCGTACTCTGTGAATGTTGTATAGGATGAACCTACAGGATCGGTTCACCGCCTTGATGTAAGCGGAGAACGACAGGGTGTTGTCCAGGGTCATGCCGAGGCTCTTAGCACTCTGGGAGGAGGACACAATGGAGTTGTCCACCGTGATGGCGAGATCATGGAAAGGGATCATCCCAAACACAGCCCAACATAGAAATACAAAACTAAAACAACCCAACATAGAAATACTGTTTTCCATGGTACATGATCAGACAGATTTCAATATCTTATATCGTCAATATATATCCCTTTCCTTCCCCCTCCTCCAGGTTTGGATGACGAGGATCTGTGGGCGGACCACCTGAAGGTAATTCTCTTTGCACACAACAGCAGTGTCCAGGCCTCCACCAAGTACTCGCCCTACAACCTGCTGTACGGACGGGAGCCGCAGCTGTTGACTGAGGTGAACAATGCAATTGTATATACAATTATATTAAATTTGTGATTGACTTAATGTGTTATTGTTTGTCTAATGCTATTTTTGAATAACATACTTTCAGACCACTGAAACTCCACCTGATGTGGTGGAAGTTGTCGAACCAGATCAGAATGCCTTCGAGGACCACGTTCAGGCACTGGCTGAGAAGGACGTGGAGGTTTTTGACCAGGTAAAAATTAATTAATTTATTTGCTGTTAATTTATTTTCTGGCCCTCCAATAGATATCTAAGAGATGTAATAATAGGAAAGATATTTGCATGTATTTCTGTTATCAACCAAGGTGAGACTGAACATCAACAAGGCGCAGGAGAAACAGAAGGAGAGCTACCAGAGGCGAATGACTGTAACGGCCGTCGTCAGAAAGAGACCAAGGTGCAGCGGAGGATGTGTTCATCATAACGGATTTTAATCAACGAATGAACACTACAAACAAAACATGAAAAGAAACGACAGCCAACAGTTCTGTCAGGATTAACAAAAACCTAGACAGAAAATAATCACTCACAAACCCCAAAGGAAAAACAGGCTGCCTATGTATGACTCTCAATCAGCAACAACAATCTACAGCTGTTCCTGATTGAGAGCCACACACGGCCAAACCAAAGAAACAAACCAACATAGAAAAATAAACATAGAACGCCCACCCATGTAACACCCTGGCCTAACCAAAATAGAGAACAAAAAACCCTCTCTATGGCCAGGGCGTTACAGTACCCCCCCAAAGGTGCGGACTCCGGCCGCAAAACCTGACTCTAAAGGGGAGGGTCTGGGTGGGCCCTCCTACGGCGGCGGCTCTGGTGCGGGACGTGGACACCGCTCCACCCTCGGCTTGGCCCACTTAGGTGGCGCCCCTGGCTGCGCCGGAGGACTGGCAGGCGACCCTGGCTGCGCCCGGATGGCGGGCGACCCTGGCTGCGCCCGGATGGCGGGCGACCCTGGCTGCCCCCGGATGGCGGGCGACCCTGGCTGCGCCCGGATGGCGGGCGACCCTGGCTGAGCCCGGCTGGCGGGCGACTCTGGCTGCGCCCGGCTGGCAGGCGGCTCTGGCTGCTCCGGGCTGGCAGGCGGCTCCGGGCTGGCGGGCAGCTCCGGGCTGGCGGGCGGCTCTGGGCTGGCGGGCGGCTCTGGCGGCTCCGGGCTGGCGGGCGGCTCCGGGCTGGCGGGCGGTTCTGGCGGCTCCGGGCAGGCGGGCGCCTCTGGCGGCTCCGGACAGGCGGGCGGCTCAGGCGGCTCCGGACAGGCGGGCGGCTCTGGCGGCTCCGGATTGGTGGGCGGCTCTGGCGGCTCCGGACTGGCGGACGGCTCTGGCGGCTCCGGACTGGCGGGCGGCTCTGGCGGCTCCGGACTGGCGGGCGGCTCTGGCAGCTCTGGCCCAGGATTCACCAGGCTGGGGAGACATGCAGGAGGCCTGGCTCTGTGCGCAGGCACAGGACTCACCAGGCTGGGGAGACCCACAGGAGGCCTGGTCCTGGGAGGAGGCACAGGATAGACCAGGCTGAAGAGACCCACTGGAGGCCTGGTCCTGGGAGGAGGCACAGGATAGACCAGGCTGGAGAGACCCACTGGCGGCCTGGTCCGAGGAGGAGGCACAGGATAAACCAGGCTGTGGGGGAGCACTGGTGCATAGGCTTGCCACCCATACTACAGGCTGAATGCCCACTCTTGCCCGGCATGGGCGGAGCGCAGGCATAGGGCGAACTGAACCCTCCCAGCGCCCCGGAGACACAGTGCGCAGCGCCGGCGCAGGATAGCCTGGACCGAAACAGCACACCGGAGACCAGACGCGCTGAGCTGGCACAATCCGTCCTGGCTCGATGCCCACACTCGCATGGCACTTGCGCGGGGCTGGCCTATAGCGCACCGGGCTATGAGTGCGTATTGGAGACACCGTGCCCTTCCTAGCATAACACAGTGCCTGACCAGTACCACGCTGCTTCCGGTAAGCACGGGGAGTTGGCTCAGGTCTCCAACCTGACTCTGCCACACTCCCCGTGTGCCCCCCCCCAAAAAAATTGGGGGGCTGCCTCTCGTACCTGTTGCGCTCCCTTGCCTCATACCAGCGCCTCTCAGCTATCGCTGCCTCGATCTCCCACTGCGGGCGGCGATACTCCCCAGCTTGAGCCCATGGTCCTTTACCGTCCAGTAATTCCTCCCACTTCCAGGAATCCTGAATGCTCTTCTCCTGGTGCTGCTCCTTCCTCCGCTGCTTGGTCCGTTGTTGGTGGGTGATTCTGTAACGGCCGTCGTCAGAAAGAGACCAAGGTGCAGCGGAGGATGTGTTCATCATAACGGATTTTAATCAACGAATGAACACTACAAACAAAACATGAAAAGAAACGACAGCCAACAGTTCTGTCAGGATTAACAAAAACCTAGACAGAAAATAATCACCCACAAACCCCAAAGGAAAAACAGGCTGCCTATGTATGACTCTCAATCAGCAACAACGATCTACAGCTGTTCCTGATTGAGAGCCACACACGGCCAAACCAAAGAAACAAACCAACATAGAAAAATAAACATAGAACGCCCACCCATGTAACACCCTGGCCTAACCAAAATAGAGAACAAAAAAACCCTCTCTATGGCCAGGGTGTTACAATGACTTGGTTTGGAAGAAGGACAAAAGGAAGGCGAGACCTGAGAAACCTCGCTGCTCTTTCGCTCCTAGCTGGGGTCATCATCCGTTGAGGTAAATCTCAGATAATAAATATTTGAATTTGCACGGAAAATAACCTGAAGCTAGTTTTAGCTTGCCTAACACTGATATTTTTCTCTTTATGTCTTCATAAGGGTTACCTCGTTGGAAGCCAACAATCTTCTCCAATTGGAGCAGTTGGACAGTCAATCCACTGAAAGCCCTGATGCCTTACACTTCGGTGAAGCCCATGAGACAAAGTATGTTGAACTTTGGTTGACATTTGAGAAAGCAAGAAATGGTAGTTACGCTGAGCTCATAAAAATGTACCTCTTCAATTTACCTTTAGGACCGGCAACTGTCTGATCCCCGCCGGAGGTATCCCGTTCACCAGAACGAGTGAGTTCGGATCAGTCTGATTCTCTGTGCTCTGAGTCGGAGGGGGACCAGCTTGAGGTAGGCAAGTGACAGGATGAACTACCTGATCAAGCATCTCTTGATTCAGACTCTTTCCTCTCTCCTCATCCTTTAACTCTTTCTCTCCTCTCCCTCCAGATGAAGTTCTGCATCTAGTGACTTCTGATTGCCCAACAATCTGCCCACTCATCCCATCCCCTCCTCCATCTCATTACATAATCTAAAGCTACTGTTATTGTCATGTTGTCATTATCTGCTAATATTAGCTAGCCGTATCATACTGGGCATATAATATGTGAGATACACAGATGAACTAAAAACCACTAGCACTGAAAACTCTCAGAACAAAGAAGCAGCAGGGCCTGGACTTCGCAGTCTCCCTCTTCAAGTCCCCCTTCCAAGACTGCCTGTTGAGAACAAGTGACAGGCAGAACCTCCCAACCACACACCACCCACCTCTTTATTCAACACACCAAAATTAAGTATTTCAGTCTGATTGCCATGTGAGTGTACAAAAAATTATCTGTGAAAATAAATGAATGACACAACTATACCAAAAAATGTTTATGTATTAAAATCATAAATATTGCCAGGTTGGCTTTCACAGCTGTTTCATACGGTGTTCATTATTGTAAGTTGTAAGGTATCCTTTGATGGTATTTATTTGTTCCACATTATTCCTTGTTGTATCCTAGGACCTACCATAGATACATATATATATTCAACCACAAAGGTGTACCAATGAGCTATGCGAGATAAAACTTTTTTCTATCATAGAGGAACTACTGAAATTTCAGTGTAGACAAGGGAAAGGCAGGTTAAAATAAAACATGACAGCCAGACAAGCCAGTGTATGAATCAACCGGATTTGCATATAAATGGAGTGGAAATTAGCTGACTTCCTGATCTGTAAGGTAAGTAACTTTAATGTGTCAAGCCGATTACACATTTTCTTTACCATTTCCCGAAACGTAGCAATGTTTAAGACATGGATTTCATGTTGTAATGTTAATAAAGTACCAAAAAGTAGTTTAGCTAATAAAATGAAAACATTAATTCATTAAAAAATTGTTTAAACAGTGAAAATGTCGCGTAAATCAGCCTTGTTTGCATAGCGATGATGAAAAGAACATCATTTAGGCTGTAATGATCTCTAAAATTCTAATTATTAGGTCATCACACTGTTGATATAGCAACGGACGCTAAATGTTTATCGAATCCCATTGTGACGTAGAGGGGGACGCTATTTGGCCAGGGGACATTATTTGTCATGACAGGCCCTTGTCCCTTCACATGCGTCAGTGGAAGATATCGGTCAGAGTTCACAGCTTATGAAATAGTTGAGTGTACTGTAAGCTATACAGTATTGCAGTAAGGATGCTAAATATAGCTGCAAGCAACATTGACGGAGTCCTTGCAAGGAGTCCTACTTAGTCACCTGTTGGACACCATTGCAATGAAATGTGTTTCATGTTTCTTAAGATTCTACCTCAAAAAGGTAATGAGTTATGGCCAGTACATTCCATGCAGATAAGAGTCAAATTTGTTCCTTATGGGGAGAGGCACCCAAGTACCAAATTTGGTGACTCTTGGACAAACGAGACGCTGGGGATCATGTTTTTTTGATGTGTGCATAGTTTTTCATTAACTGTGGCCCCACGTAGGGGCCAATAAGTGCCACGTTTGGCACCATAGTTACTCTTGAATGTTTCTACCATTCTGTCAAATTGTACAACTTTTTACAGATCACTTGTTGACATATTGATCAAAAGGAAGGACAAGAAGTAAAAAAAGAACACTAACAAAAATAATAGGGTTCCCGCACTTTTGATGCGAGGACCCCTACCAAGGTGCCCGCATTCAGAGAATTTGAAATGTTATCCTCCAGATTTCAGACATGTGTGGTTCATTTGTGCATGAAATAATCCACAGCCTGATACACAACATCCTGGAACCTGATACACAACTTCACAAAAGCTGTACAATCAGCAAGTCTGTCAAGAGAGTGCCATGGGGATGCAGGTTGATTCTATGGAACAACATCTAAGGGTAACGTATACTCCATTGCAAACACAAGTAACACAAGGTTTGTTACATCAATGGCCTTCAGATCCACAAAGTAAATAAACGTGCCTAATAACCCTTTACATTCCTCTTATAAAGTGAAAGCTAACCAAATGTTGGCTGGTCCTCTGTAGCTCAGTTGGTATAGCATGGCACTTATAACGCCATGATAGCGGCTTTGATTCCCGGGACCCCCTTTACGTAAAATGTATGCACGCATGACTAACTATAAGTCGCTTTTGATAAAACCATCTGCTAGATGGCATATTTGTCACGCTTGTGTGTAGTGGGTGAGGAATCAAATGCAGGAAGCTGCGATGCAGGGTAGTGGCTTTAATAAGCACAACGGAAAAAATACAAGCCTTCCCAAACACAGCGATCAAAGCGCACAACAAAACAAGGTGCCCCAAACACAGGGGGACAAAACACTGTTGGTGCAAACACACGCACTACTGAAAATTACAAAAATCAGAGTGTCACCAAGCAAGCAAACAGAGAAACACAATCACGTACAAAAAACCATACATCCTACGCTAACCTAAATAACCCCCCCACTAATGACTAACCCAAAACAGGTGCGTGCCTACCTAGACCTAACCAAACGAAAGTGAAACAAAACAAGGATCGATGGCAGCTAGTAGTTCGGCGACGACGACCGCCGAGCCCCGCCCGGCCGAGGAGGGGCGCCACCATCCGTCACAGTCGTGACAGTACTCCCCCCCTGACGCGCGGCTCCCGCAGCGCGCCGTCGCCGACCTCGAGGACGCCCCGGAGGTCGAGGCGCAGGGCGATCCGGATGGAGGCTGTGGAACTCCCGGGTGAGCGCTGGGTCCAGTATGTCCTCCACCGGTACCCAGCACCTCTCCTCCGGGCCGTACCCCTCCCAGTCCACGAGGTACTGCAGGCCCCTCGCCCGGCGTCTGGAGTCCAAGATGGATCGAACTGTGTACGCCGGGGCCCCCCCGATGTCCAGGGGGGGTGGAGGGACCTCCCGTACCTCATTTTCCTGCAGCGGACCAGCTACCACCGGCCTGAGGAGAGACACATGAAACGAGGGGTTAATACGATAATAAGAAGGAAGTTGTAATCTGTAACACACCTCGTTTATTCTCCTCAGGACTTTAAATGGCCCCACAAACCGCGGACCCAGCTTCCGGCAGGGCAGGCGGAGGGGCAGGTTCCGGGTCGAGAGCCAGACTCTCTCCCCTGGGGTGAACACGGGGGCCTCGCTGCGGTGCCGGTCAGCGCTCGCTTTCTGTCGCTCCCTGGCTCGTCCCAGGGATTCCTGCACAGCGTTCCAGGTCTCCCTTGAGCGCTGCACCCATTCCTCCACCGCAGGAGCCTCCGTCTGGCTCTGATGCCATGGCCCCAGGACCGGCTGATAACCCAACACACATTTGAATGGTGACATGTTGGTGGAGGAGTGGCGCAAAGAGTTCTGAGCCATTTCGGCCCATGGCACGAACCTTGCCCACTCCCCTGGCCGGTCCTGGCAATAGGACCGCAGGAACCTGCCCACTTCCTGGTTTACCCTTTCCACCTGCCCATTACTTTCGGGGTGAAACCCCGAGGTCAGACTGACCGAAACCCCCAGCCGCTCCATAAACGCCCGCCACACTCGGGACGTGAACTGGGGGCCTCGATCTGAGACGATATCCTCGGGCACCCCGTAGTGCCGGAAGACGTGGGTGAATAAGGCTTCCGCGGTCTGCAGGGCCGTAGGAAGACCGGGTAACGGAATCAGACGGCAGGACTTAGAAAACCGGTCCACAACGACCAGGATTGTAGTGTTGCCCTGAGACGGCGGGAGATCGGTCAAGAAATCCACTGCCAGGTGGGACCATGGTCGTTGTGGAACCGGGAGGGGTTGTAATTTCCCTCTAGGCAGGTGCCTGGGAGCCTTACTCTGAGCGCACACCGAACAGGAGGAGACATAGTGCCTCACGTCCTTCACCAAGGTGGGCCACCAGTATCTCCCACTAAGACCACGCACTGTCCGCTCAACCCCTGGGTGACCCGCGGAGGGAAGCGTGTGAGCCCACCGAATCAGCCGATCGCGAACACCGAGCGGAACGTACTTACGACCCACTGGACACTGCGGAGGAGTAGGCTCCGTCCGTAACGCCCGCTCGATGTCCGCGTCCACCTCCCAGACCACCGGTGCCACCAGGCAGGAGGCTGGAAGGATAGGCGTGGGCTCGGTGGACCGTTCCTCGGCGTCATGGAGACGAGACAGTGCGTCGGCCTTAGTGTTCCGGGAACCTGGGATATACGAGATGTTAAACCGAAATCTCGTAAAGAACATCGCCCACCTGGCTTGACGCGGGTTCAGTCTCCTTGCCGCCCGGATGTACTCCAGATTGCGGTGGTCAGTCCAGATGAGAAAAGGGTGGCGCGCCCCCTCAAGCCAATGTCTCCACACCTTCAGGGCTCTGACCACAGCCAACAGCTCCCTGTCCCCCACATCATAGTTACGCTCCGCCGGACTCAACTTCCTAGAGAAGAAGGCGCAGGGGCGGAGCTTGGGGGGGGTGCCCGAGCGCTGGGACAGCACGGCTCCTACCCCAGCCTCGGACGCGTCCACCTCCACTATGAAGGGCAAAGAGGGGTCCGGGTGCGCCAGCACCGGGGCGTCGGTGAACAAAACCTTCAGACGACTAAAAGCCCTGTCCGCCTCCGCGGACCACTGCAACCGCACCGGGCCCCCCTTCAACAGTGAGGTAATGGGAGCCGCCACCTGCCCAAAGCCCCGGATAAACCTCCGGTAGTAATTGGCAAATCCCAAAAACCGCTGCACCTCCTTCACCGTGGTGGGAGTCGGCCAATTACGCACGGCTGAGACGCGGTCACATTCCATCACTACCCCTGATGAGGAAATGCGATACCCCAAGAAAGAGACGGCTGGTTTGGAAAACTCACATTTCTCAGCCTTGACGTATAGGTCATGCTCCACCAGTCGCCCAAGCACTTTACGCACCAGAGACACATGCTCGGCGCGTGTAGCGGAGTAGACCAGAATGTCATCGATGTACACCACTACACCCTGACCGAGCAGGTCCCGGAGAATCTCGTCCACAAAAGATTGAAAGACTGCGGGAGCATTCTTTAACCCATACGGCATGACGAGGTACTCATAATGGCCAGATGTGGTACTAAATGCAGTTTTCCACTCGTCCCCTCCTCGGATACGCACCAGATTATATGCGCTCCTGAGATCCAATTTCGTGAAGAAGCGCGCCCCGTGAAATGACTCCATCGCCGAGGCGATGAGAGGTAGTGGGTAACTGAAACCCACTGTGATGGCATTTAGACCTCTATAGTCAATGCACGGGCGCAAACCTCCCTCCTTCTTCTTCACGAAAAAGAAGCTCGAGGAGACGGGTGAGTGAGATGGCCGAATGTATCCCTGCCTCAAGGATTCAGTGACGTATGTCTCCATAGCCGCTGTCTCCTCCTGAGACAGGGGATAAACGTGACTACGAGGGAGGGCAGCGCCCACCTGGAGGTTTATCGCACAGTCTCCTCGTCGATGAGGTGGTAATTGGGTCGCCTTCGTTTTACTGAAGGCGATAGCCAAATCGGCATATTCTGAGGGAATGTGCACGGTGGAGACTTGGTCTGGACTCTCCACCGTAGTCGCACCGATGGAAACTCCTATGCACCTGCCCGAGCACTCATTTGACCACCCCTTAAGAGCCCTCTGTCCCCACGAAATCTTAGGGTTGTGATTGGCTAGCCAGGGAATCCCTAGAACCACTGGAAACGCTGGGGAATCGATGAGGAAAAGACTAATCTGCTCCTCATGACCCCCCCGCATTACCATGACCAGAGGTACAGTGACCTCCCTGACCAGCCCCGACCCTAGTGGTCGACTGTCTAGGGCGTGTATGGGGAAGGGTTGGTCCAACTGAACCAAGGGAATCCCTAACCTAGCCGCGACCCCACGGTCCATAAAACTCCCTGCTGCGCCTGAATCGACTAGCGCCTTAAACCGGGAGTGAGGGGAGAAACAAGGGAAAGACACTGACACATACATGTGACGTACAGGGGGCTCTGGGTGAGGCTGGTGCTGACTCACCTGAGGTGTCAAAGGAGCGCTCTGCCTGCCGTCTGGACTCCTAGGGGAGTCTCCCCAGCACCGGTCCACAGTGTGCCCTCTGCGACCACATGAGGTGCAGGAGCGACCCCCCCCTCCAGTCTTCCTGGCTGCTGCCCCCCCTATCTCCATAGGCGTGGGAGCAGGAGGGCTGGAGGGTGGAATGAGCAGGGCCCGGGTCGGACGTCCGCGGGCGGCCAGCAGATTGTCCAGTCGGATGGACAGATCCACCAGTTGGTCCAGTGTGTGAGTCGTGTCCCGACAGGCTAATTCCCGGCGGACGTCCTCCCTCAAACTACAACGGTAGTGGTCTATAAGGGCCCTCTCATTCCACCCTGCTCCCGCGGCCAGGGTCCGGAACTCGAGAGCGAAATCCTGCGCGCTCCTCGTCTCCTGCCTCAGGTGAAACAGCCGCTCACCCGCCGCTCTCCCCTCCGGGGGATGATCGAATACTGCCCGAAAGCGGCGGGTGAACTCTGGGTAGTTGTCCCTGGCTGAGTCCGGACTGTCCCACACGGCGTTTGCCCATTCCAGGGCCTTACCCGTGAGACAGGAGACGAGGACGCTGACGCTCTCCTCCCCCGAGGGAGGGGGACGAACGGTCGCCAGGTATAACTCCAGCTGGAGTAAGAAGCCCTTACACCCAGCGGCCGTTCCATCATACTCCCTGGGGGGGGCGAGCTTCACCCCACTGGTACTGGGAGCTGTGGGTGCTGGGGGGGGCGCAGGCTGTTGGACTGCCGCGTTCGAGGGGCCGAGAGCGCGTCGGTCCCAGCTCTCCAGGCGCGCCAACACCTGATCCATGGCGTTACCCAGCCGGTGGAGCAGGGTAGAGTGTTGATCCACGGTTTCCTCCATGGACAGGGCTGGCGCTGAAGCTCCTGCTGACTCCATTACGTTTTGGGTACGTGATTTCTGTCACGCTTGTGTGTAGTGGGTGAGGAATCAAATGCAGGAAGCTGCGATGCAGGGTAGTGGCTTTAATAAGCACAACGGAAAAAATACAAGCCTTCCCAAACACAGCGATCAAAGCGCACAACAAAACAAGGTGCCCCAAACACAGGGGGACAAAACACTGTTGGTGCAAACACACGCACTACTGAAAATTACAAAAATCAGAGTGTCACCAAGCAAGCAAACAGAGAAACACAATCACGTACAAAAAACCATACATCCTACGCTAACCTAAATAACCCCCCCCACTAATGACTAACCCAAAACAGGTGCGTGCCTACCTAGACCTAACCAAACGAAAGTGAAACAAAACAAGGATCGATGGCAGCTAGTAGTTCGGCGACGACGACCGCCGAGCCCCGCCCGGCCGAGGAGGGGCGCCACCATCCGTCACAGTCGTGACAATATTATTATATATTAAAATGTGTTTACCAATGGCGCTCAGGCATTATTGTGCTCCTCTCTTGATGGAATTCTGAGCTGTTTTGTCTCCATTCCTGTTCAAGGTCTGCGTACAAAAGAAGCGATGGAATGGGAGCATCTGTGAATGCGTTGGAACAACAGCTAACAGGAAGTGGGCACCTTTCTCACAGACATAATACATATTATTTTATAATGTATCACCACACAAACTAAGAAAACAGTATGAGGTTCCCAAGCTATAGCATAACCCTTGTGTTACTAACTATACAATTAATGCTGTGTGAGGATGGTAATAGTAATAATGTGCAGCGGGAATGTGATATCTGATACCAATGTATTTTACTGTTGTAACACAGTGATTGTGGGGATTGTCCATCTCTTCCTGACTATCTGTATTACTGTATTTTTCAATCAATCAATCAATCAATCAATCAATCAATCAATCAGAGTGCTTTACAATACCCAGCCTAAAACCCCAAAGAGCAAGCAATGCAGATGCAGAAGCTCAGTGGCTAGGAAAAACTGTCAGGGGAACTTGCCAAACACAACATCTACATAGAGACAACATGGATAGTGGCAAGCCATTTCAAACTGCCTTGTCAATTAGTCTAATTAGGTTATTCTGAGATTGCAGCATGTGTGTGTGTGTGTGTGTGTGTGTGTGTGTGTGTGTGTGTGTGTGTGTGTGTGTGTGTGTGTGTGTGTGTGTGTACACAAGCTTGAGAGTGAGGAGAGAGAAAGAGTGACCCGAAAGAGAGAAAAATGGAAGGAGATACTGAGGGGTGCTGGTCGTGGAACCAAATGCCAGTTTGTGTTTGTCAAGAACAGTAGCTGATGCCCTCAGTGCCTCATTGCTGTCCCTACTTCAATAAGCACATTTAAAACTGTTTGAAGAGCAGTGAGCGGGCGAGCACCATTCTATTCCACCCTGAGGACCTTGAGTTTCTCTGTTCCAGGCTGTTCAGTCTATTCATAATTAGTTTGCCCGTGTCATCTGACACCTTTGAGCATTACTTATTCCGGTGGTTAAACCTCACATAGTGAATGTGATACGTATTCCACTATTGACTATTGATTAATCTGCCAGTCACGGAGTACAGCTTTCGGGCAAAACAGTTTAATTGAATCTAAAGAGCAACAACAACCCTGCCAACATTAACAAGTAATAACTGTATCAATCAAAATGTGACCTATTGGCCATTTGTTGAAAGACCCACATCTTTTCCCATTAGATTGATTTTGACCGCAAATATAACCAGCCCGGGAGAAAGGGAAGGCAGTGACTGACTGACTGACTGACTGACTGACTGACTGACTGACTGACTGGAGTATTGGATGGAGTTCATGGCAACTTCCACAATGCATATTTAATTGGGCATTAATGGCTCAGCAGACTTTCAAACCACAATTTAGCACCGGAGTACACAGACCTTCAATGAGTGAGTAGGGACGAGGGGGAAAATGGCTCCTTCAAATGTATGGAAACCAAACGCCCCACAGACGGAGGGGCCGTATTTCTTTATTTGTTGAGAGAGCGTTTCATTTCTCCTCAATAATAAATAACATAAAAAGGTGGTGGCAGAGCAGGTCAACAAAAACATAAGTAATGCATAGGCAGGAACATTCACAGATATATCTGTCCTGTCTGTCTGTATGAACTACAGAAGGCTGAGGAACAGAAGGCGAGAGATGACGACTGAGTTACAGGCTGAGGCGATGACTGAGGCAATGACCAGCCTCTGAAATGCTTTACAATTACAATTAATTTTATCTTTACTGTAAAACATTGAGAAGGGGTTATACAAAAAATACCACGAGCCACACAGACCCAACATACGCCCATCAAATAAACATTTTGACCAAGTTAGGAAAATTGTGTCTCAGTCATTTCTATGGAAGTTACTTAAATGCACATCAGCCTTAAAGTTCACTTCCATATGCAACATTTTTTGTTTTAGATCTGTTGTTTTTTTGCTGATAAACAATGCACACTCTTGTCTCCAGTGACAAACATGAGCACTCATGTCATCCAGATAGACTTCATTGATGGTGCGTTTGGATGCTATTGGAAACTCAGACATCTGAGAGCACAAGGCCAAGGGAGCTTAGGTATGAAGTCAGAGACAATTATGATAGTAAAATAAACTAGAACAGATTAAAAATGCATTGCATGCAACTGCTATACCTGGCCTAGAGCGAGTTCTGGCTTGGCGCACCAATCAAAAAGGTCAAGTTAGGCCTACAGTGGATTCTCTGCAATGATAAACCAAAAACATGTTGGGTACTGTGTCTGTAAAAAAAAGACAATGATGAACAACAAGACCTAGCATGAATGTAACAGTGTTGACAGTTTTAAGTTAATTGGTCAATCCCTGAGCTACCACAACAATTATCGGTCACACTCACAAATCACTTCTATGTATTCCTGACAGGAAGCCCACTTGGTCTTGATTGCTTGTTGACATAAATTATTAATAAGTGCATCGATGACGTTGTCCCCACAGTGAACGTATGTACATACCCCAACCAGAAGCCATGGATTACAGGTACCATCTGCACTTTCAAGGAGGTTGGGACACTAATCCAGATGCTTATAACAAATCTTGCTAATGCCTCTGACGAGCCATAAAACAGGCAAAGCTTCAATACAGGACTAAGATCGAATCCTACTACGCTAGCTCAGACACTCGACAGATGTGGCAGGGTTTGCAAACTATCACAGATTACAAAAAGAAACCCAGCCACAAGCTTCCAATGATGTGAGCCCACCAGACGTGCTAAATACCTTCTATGCTTGCTTCGAGGCAAGCAAAACTGAACCACGCATGAGAGCACCAGCTGTCGCGGACGACTGTGTGATCTCGCTCTCCATAGCCAAAATGAGTAAGACCTTTAAACAGGTAAACATTCGCAAGGCTGCGGTGCCAGATGGAATAACTGAACGCATACTCAGAGCATGTGCTGACCAGCTGGCAAGTGACTTCATTGACACCTATCCCTGACCCGGTCTGTAACACTAACTTGTTTCAAGCAGACCACCATAGTCCCCGTGCCCAAGAACGCCAAGGTAACCTGCCTAAATGACTATCGGCCCTTAGCACTCACAAGCAGACCAACATAGGTCTCTTTTCCTGTACAATACAATATAAATCTACACACTGGGACTTAGTCTCAATATGTCTTCCCTGTTAAAATAAAGGTTAAATAAATAAAAAACATTTGTAGCCATGAAATGCTTTGAAAGGCTGGTCATGGCCACCATCCCAGACAAGCTGGACCCACTCCAGTTCGCATACCGCCCCCTTTAGATCCACAGATGTGCCCTCACCCACCGGGACAAAAGGAGTGCCATGAGAAAATATTCATACCCATTGACTTATTGCAAAATAAATTGTGTTACAGCCTGAATTCAAAACAGATTAAATATATATTTTTCCCCTCACCCATCTGCACACAATACCCCATAATGACAGTGAAAAAAAAAAAATTCTTACACATTTATTGAAAATGAAATACAAAAATAGCTCATTTACATAAGTATTCACACCCTTCAGTCAATACATGTTAGAATCACCTTCGGAAGCTATTACAGCTGTGAGTCTTGCTCGGTATGTCTCTAAGAGCTTTGCACACCTGGATTGTAGAATATTTGCACAGTATTCTTTTAGAAATGTTTCAAGCTCTGTCAAGTTGGTTGTTGATCATTGCTAGAAAGCCATTTTCAAGGTCTTGCCAAAGATTTTCAAGACAATTTAAGTCAAAACTGTAACTAGGCCATTCAGGAACATGCAATGTCGTCTTGGTAAGCAACTCCAATGTATATTTCGCCTTGTGTTTTAGGTTATTGTCCTGCTGAAAGGTGAATTAATCTCCCAGTGTCTGGTTGAAAGCAGACTGCACAGAGTTAATCAGGGCAATTTTTCCATAAATAGACCTCTCCATGGTTGCAGGATCTTGTCTATTTTTACAAGTTTTCTATTGAAATTAACTGTGGAGAGCTCATTTATATCTTTTGGCAGGAAGCTTGGCCCCAGTGATGTACTGGGCCGTACGCATTACCCTCTGTAGCACCTTACGGTTGGATGCCGAGCAGTTGCCATACCAGGCGGTGATGCAACCGGTCAAGATGCTCTCGATGGTGCAGCTGTATAACCTTTTGAGGATCTGGGGATGCATGCCAAATCTTTTTAGTCTCCTGGGGGGGAAAAGGTGTTGTCGTGCCCTCTTCACGACTATCTTGGTATGTTTGGACTATGATAGTTTGTTGGTGATGTGGACACCAAGGAACTTGACTCTTGATCCGCTCCACTACAGCCCCGTCGATGTGAATGGGGGCGTGTTCGACATTTCTTTTCCTGTAGTCCATGATCAGCTCCTTTGTCTTGCTCACATTGAGGGAGAGATTGTTGTCCTGGCACCACACTGCCAGGTCTCTGACCTCCTCCCTATCAGCTGTCTTATCGTTGTGATCAGGCCTGCCACTGTTGTGTCGTCAGCAAACGTAGTGATGGTGTTGGAGTCCTGCTTCTCACATACTGTAGGTATTCCTTTTGTCCAGGTGGGAAAGGGCAGTGTGGAGTGCGATTGAGATTGTGTCATCTGTGGATCTGTTGGGGTGGAATAGAACTGGATTGGATCCAGGGTTTGATGGTGTTGATGATGTTGATGTGAGCCAGGACCAGCCTTTCAAAGCACTTTATGGCTACCAACGTGAATGCTATGGGGCGGTAGTCATTTAGGCAGGTTACCTTCACTTTCTTGGGCACAGGGACTACGGTGGTCTGCTTAAAACATGTAGGTATTACAGATTCGGCCAGGGAGAGGTTAAAAATGTCAGCGAAGACAATTGCCAGTTGGTCCCCGTATGCTCTGAGTTTACGTCCCGGTAATCCGTCTGGCCCCCCGGCCTTGTTAATGATGACCTGTCTTGTTGACATTGGCACAGCTGGTGCTCTCATTAATGCTCGTCTGGTAGGCTCGCATCACTGGGCAGCTCGCGACTGGGTTTCCCTTTGTAGTCTGTAATAGTTTTCAAGCCCTGCCATATCCAACGAGCGTCAGAGCCGGTGTAGAATCTAGGTCCTGTATTGATGCTTTGCCTGTTTGATGGTTTGTCTGAGGGCATAGCGGGATGTCTTATAAGCGTCCGGATTAGTGTCCCACTCTAGCCTTTAGTGAGGATGGTGCGGATGTTGTCTGTAATTCATGACTTCTGGTTGGGACATGTACGTACGGTCACTGTGGGGACAACATCATCGATGCACTTATTGATGAAGCCGGTGACTGAGGTGGTATACTACTCAATGCCATTGGATGAATCCCGGAACATATTTCAGTCTGTTCTAGCAAAACAGTCCTGTAGCATACCATCCGTGTCATCTGACCACTTCCGTCTTGAGCGAGTCACTGGTGCTTCCTGCTTTCGTTTTTGCTTGTAAGCAGGAATCAGGAGGATAGAATTATGGTAAGATTTGCCAAAAGGAGGTTGAGGGAGAGCTTTGTATGCGTCTCTGTTTGTGGAGTAAAGGTGGTCTAGAGTTTTTTTCTCTCTGGTAGCACATGTTACATGCTGGTAGAAATGAGGTATGACAGATGTAAGTTTGCCTGCATTAAAGTCTCCGGCCACTAAGACCGCCACTTCTGGATGAGCATTTTCTTGTTTGCTTATGGCCTTATACAGCTCATTGGGTGCGGTCTTAGTGCCAGCATCGGTTTGTGGTGGTAAATAGACAGCTATGAAAAATATAGAAAACTCTCTTGATAGATAGTGTGGTCTACAGTTATCATGAGTTACTACAACTCAGGTTGGTAATACCTCGAGACTTCCTTAATATAAGACAGTTTACACCAGCTGTTATTGACAAATAGACACCCCCACCCCTCGTCTTACCAGACGTAGCTCTTCTGTCCTGCCGATGCACGTTAAACCCAGCCAAATGTATATTATCTGTGTCGTCGCTCAGCCACGACTCGTGAAACATAAGATATTACAGTTTTTAATGTCCCGTTGGTAGGATCGTCTCAAACAGAGATCATCCAGTTTATTTTCCAGTGATTGCACATTGGCAAATAGAACAGATGGTAGAAGCGGGTTACCCACTCGCCGACGTATTCTAACAAGGCACCCTGATCTCCGCCCCCTGTATTTCTGTCTTTTCTTCATGCAAATGAAGGGTATTTGGATCTGGTCTCGGAGAACCAGTATATCCTTGCGTCGGACTCATTAAAGAAAAAATGTCAGTCCAGTTCGCGGTAATCGCTGTTCTGTAATCGCTGTTCTGATATCCAGAAGCTTTTTTCGGTCATAAGAGATGGTAGCAGCAACATAATGTACAAAATAAGTTACAAACAATGCAAAAAAAAATACACAAAATATTATAGTTGGTTAGGTGCCCGTAAAACGGCAGCCATTCCCTCCGGCGCCATTGTATTCACATACCAGGAGGTAATGCAGTGCTTTTCCCTTCTGGACAAATCCTCTGCACCTCCCTCAGGGTTTCCCTCTGCCCACTGGCTCTGCTGTTAAGGGAATAGTAACAGGTAGCACTAGAAAAACCCCTCTGAAGATACTGTTAAACAACAGAACTCCTGTTTCCCCAAGACCCCTTGCCACTGTCAAGCCTCCTCTAGAGAGCTCCCTACCTAACAAGCTACTTTTCTCCGCTTTTGGCAGCCCAGAAGATGATGTTGATCCACTGTGTTTCCTATCTAAGTGTAATGATTTCCTTTCTATCCAGCCCCTTACTGACTTGGAGGTTCTTGCCACCCTCCACAGTGTTCTCCATGGTACAGCTAGAGACTGGTGGGAGATACCCCATGAACATGTGTCAACTTGGGAGGAGTTTCAAAAACGATTCCTCTCAGCCTTCCTCTCAGAGGACTATGAGGATGAACTGGCAGAACAGGTTTGTATCAGAGTCCAGGGTGAAGCAGAGCCAATATGGGACTTTGCCTCCTTCTATCGAGTTCTATGTAGGAAATGGAAGGCTGACATTACTGAGCAGGAGATGGTCAAACTCATTCTTAAGAACATGGTTACCTGCCTTGCCAGTCAACTTAGGGAACATATGGAGGATGTGGATGATCGTGCGTCTCGGGACTCAGTTTGAGAAGGACTGGAAGCACCACCTCAAAACCCTGTTCCCTCATCCCGGTATCCCAACAACTCTCCTGGGGCTAAACCGTCTCAGCCGTTTGGAGAACCCAGCTATCACAGGGATTACTGCCGTACCCCCCCCCCCCCTCTTACATTGGAGAGCAAAAGCAAACCTGATGCTGATTTCTACATCAAACAAGCAGTGGAACAGGCATGTCTGTCAGATGATGAGGTGGCAGCTCTCCCAGATGTTGGAGTGGAACAGTGAGGTCTGTACCTATGGTGATTTTTCAGTAGCATATTGTGAAATAATAATGTAATGAAACAGAATCATTAAAAGCTTTAAAAAGAACCTGTAACCGCACCTGTATAGCATAAGAAAAGCCAATATACAAAAGAAATAGACGCACATTGTAATCCAGATGCATGCCTGGATAATAAATGTCATAATCAATATAATGAATATACTTATGACTATAACCTGGTGGGTGCTGATATAATCTATATAATGAATGTACTTATGACTGCAGCCTGGTAGAGGCCCCTATTATTTTTTAACCAAACTGTCACAGTTGCGCCACCAATATAATTGGTTCAGTGATTTATGGAGTGTTAAATTATTTGTAGAGGCGGGAAAAAGCCAGCCTCAAAGAAGAACTTAGGGTGGGAAAACAATAGTGGTGCGAAGCCAAAAAAGTTGATCATTAACATAAAGGGGAGTAACTACCGTATGTATGTGATGTAAGGATGAAAACTGTATAAAAGGAGTGTGCCGAGGCTGGGAAGACAGTTGATCCATGGACCAGCTCAGCTTGTTAATTTGTAATAAAGTCTGCCTTGAATTCACAAGTTCTGTTATTTGAGAAATATTATTGGACCAATATTTCTACGACATACCTCACAGTCTTCAAACACAAAATCTATACCCGGAATGAAGTCCCCACTAAGCAGCGTCCCTACAGGCTGTCCCCCGCCAAACTGGTGATTCTCAATGAACAGCTTGAGAGTGTGTTGGCTAATGGAGTTGTGGAACACTTCCTTTTCCAGATGGGCTTCTCCAGTTGTCCTGATTCCAAAGAAAGACGGTGGATATCGATTCTGTGTAGATTACAGGAAGCCAAATGCCATAACAGAACCAAACATCAATGACATACTGGAATCTCTGGCAGGAGCAACCATCTTCAGTAATCTGGATCTGAACAGCGGATATTGGCAGGTGGCAATGGATCCCATCAGTCAAGAGAAGACTTTCTTCGTCACCCCTACTGGTCACCCCTACTGGTTTGTACTTCAAAGTCATCCCTTTTGGTTTGAAGAATGCTCCAGCAACCTTTCAAAGGCTGATGGAATTGTGTATCTGGATGACATCATAATCACCTCCTCTGTCGCTGATCATCTACAAGACATACAATTCGTCTTTGACAGACTAAAGGCTGCAGGTTTGACCCTGAACTTGAAGAAGTGTCATTTCTGCTTACCGGAACTCAAGTTCCTTGGTCATGTGGTTAATGCAGAAGGTATCCATGCAGATTCACCAAAAGCTGCAGAAGTTTTCAATTCCCACATCCCTGAAGGCTGTTCAGCTCTTCCTGGGTATGGCTGGATGGTACCACAGGTTTGAGCCGGACTTTTCAAAGGTCGCTGAACCACTCAACCACCTTAAGAAGGGGGTGAAGTTCCAATGGACCCCTGCATGCCAGAGCGCATTTGAAGCACTCAAAAACAATCTCAACATTCCTCCAGTGCTTGGACATCCTAACCTGAATGCTCATTTCATGGTGTACATGGATGCAAGTCAAACAGAACTCAGAGCAGTCTTGGCTTAACAAATAGGACCTGGAACAGAAGGTCTTGCCCATGCAAGTCGTACTCTTAATTTCGCAGAGAGGAATTATTCAATGACTGAATGGGAGTGCCTCGCTGTGGGCTGAGCTTCAGAGAAATGGAGCTGCTACTTGGAGGCAAAGGTCTTCACCGTTGTCACAGACAACACTGCTCTGCAATGGGTTCTGGCATCAGGCAAGACCAACAGCCATCTTATTTGCTGGTCTATCAGACTTCAGAGGTTTGACTTCATCATTGAGTATCCCAAAGGAAAACTGAATGTTGTACCGGATGCCCTTTCTCGGATTACAGAGACCACGAACATCTGTCCTCCATTGTGCAGCACTTACACTACCGCTAAGTGTCTGGATGATTCTTTCCCTCTGGATAATGAGAGTGTGTGGAGAGCACAGCAGAATGATGCCGCCATCATGGCGATCCACCAGAGTCGGTCTGAAGAAGACTCGAAGAGACGCTTGAATGAGAATTTCAGCATTTTTTTATTTATTTAACCTTTATTTACCAGGAAGGGCTCATTGAGATTTGACATCTCTTTTCAAGAGCGTCCTGGTCAAGATAGGCAGCACCAAGTCATTACACAATTACAGACAGACAACATGAAAAACTACAGGCAATCTAGTAAAAAAACATAGAATTTACAAGAGTATAACAAAATCATAAAACAGCTAATTAAAACATTGACAGCTCAGGGAATCAACATCAAAATCCTTCATCAATGATTTAAAAACACCAATTGTGACAAGTTCTTCCAATTTAAAACTATTTTGTAAGGCATTCCAAGCCGATGGCACAGAGTACATAAAAGCCCTATTACAAAATTCAGTTCGGACATTTGTAACAGTTAGCAGGATAAAGTCCTGTGAACGAAGAGAGTACCCAACACATTTCTGAACAATAAAATGCCCAAATAGAAAAATTGTAGTAAACCCAAAATGGCTTTGTAAATAAAAGTATACCAGTGACTGAGCCTATGATTGACTAGAGAAGGCCAGCCAACTGTGGTAAATAAAGTGCAGTGGTGCAAGGGTTTTGCAGTTTTAAATAAATCTCAATGCTCCGTGGTAAAGGGTGTCAATTGATCTCAAACACTGAGCGGAAACATTCATATATAAATATCCCCATAGTCCAGTATAGGCATAAATGTAGCTGATACCAGCCTCCTTTTGGCATCAAAAGAAAATCAGGCCTTATTCCTAAAATAATATTCCAACTTCAGCTTCAATCTTTTTGTAAGTTGTTGAATATGCAATTTAAAAGAGAGGCCGTCACCAATTAAAATTCCAAAATGTTTATATGAGGTTACAGTCTCAGTCTCATTGACCTGACAGGTAGTAATAGGTGAAAGGTTCAGAGGTCTATTTCTTGCTTTAGAAAAGACAATTAGTTTAGTTGTCAGTTTTGAGGATAGGCTTCAATTGACACAAGGTATGTTGAACTGTATAAAAAGCTGTTTGCAAGTTCTGGAAAGCTTTTGTGAGAGACGAGGCACAACAATAAATAACAGTATCATCAGCAAAAAAAGTGAAGTGCATTTTGCAAATTTTTGTCTAAATTATTTATATAAATAGTGAATAAGAGGGGACCAAGTACAGAGCCCTGGGGCACACCATTACAGACATGAAAATGTAACAGACATGAGCCTATCAAACTGCATGCTCCAAAAGACCTACACTCGACAATCTCTGCCTCACTATAGCATGATCAACTGCATCAAAAGCCTTTGAGAGATCAATAAAAAGTGAGATTTGGGAAATCGTGAGCTTCTTGCAGTGAACAAGACGTTGAAGGAATGGAGGCACTGGCTGGAAGGAGTGGAACATCCGTTCATCGTATGGACCGAACATTAAAATCTGGAGTATCTCCGCACCGCCAAACGCCTCAACTCCAGACAAGCTAGATGGGCTCTGCTGTTCACATGGTTCAACTTCTCCCTCTCATATCGGCCAGTATCCAAGAATGTCAAGCCAGATGCACTGTCTCGCTGTTATAGCCCCATGGCTATTACCCCGGAGCCCGAGACCATCCTTCCCACCTCGTGCCTGGCAACGGCACTCAGCTGGGGTATAGGAAAACAGGTCCGGGAGGCACAGCGTTCCCAGCCCAACCCCGCGAGGGGGGGTCCTGATAACCGGATGTTTGTGCCTGACGCGGCCCACTCCCCCAGACTGGCCTGCCACCTGGGTTCCCACCAGACCCTGGCGTTCGTGCGACGATGCTTTTGGTGGCCCACCATGTTTCCTGACGTCTCCGCATTCGTCGCCACTTGCACAGTGTTTGCTCAGAACAAGACTCCTCGGCAAGCTCCGGCTGGCCTTCTGCAACCTCTGCCTGTAACTCACCGTCCCTGGTCCCACATATCCCTGGATTTCGTCACAGGTCTCCCCCCGTCTGATGGCAACACTGCCTTCCTGACAGTGGTCGACCGGTTTTCCAAGGCCGCCCACTTCATTCCTCTCCCCAAACTACCATCAGCCAAGGAGACGGCCCAGCTCATAGTGCAGCACGTCTTGCGGATCGATCCATGGACTGCCCGTGAACATGGTCTCCGACCGCGGACCTCAGTTCTCGTCCCAGTTCTGGAAGGCGTTCTGCACCCTCATTGGCTCGACGGTCAGCCTGTCTTCTGGGTTCCACCCTCAGTCCAATGGCCAGTTGGAGCGAGCCAACCAGGACCGTGAGACAACTCTGCACTGCCTGGTCTCCGCCAACCCCACCACCTGGAGCGAGCAGCTGGTGTGTGTGGAATACGCACGCAACACCATTCCCTGCTCTGCTACGAGCCTATCTCCCTTTGAATGTTCCCTGGAGTATCAGCCCCCACTCTTCCCCGAGGAGGAAGAGGTCGGGGTACCTTCTGCCCAGATGTTTGTCTGCCGATGGGAGGGTTATGGCCCGGAGGAGAGGTGCTGGGTCCCCGCTAGAGACATCCTGGACCCAGTCCTCATCGCCGACTTCCACCGCCGGCACCCTGGTCAACCAGTAATGCCCCCAGGTAGGATGCCAGGTGGCGCCCCTAGAGGGGGGGAGTACTGTCACACCCTGATCTGTTTCACCTGTCTTGGTGATTGTCTCCACCCCCTCCAGGTGTCGCCCATTTTCCCCATTATCCCCTGTGTATTTATACCTGTGTTCTCTTTTTGTCTGTTGCCAGTTCATGTTGTTTGTCAAGTCAGTATTTTAGTATCAGCTGGTTGTTTGTCAACCAGTATTTTAGTATCAGCTCCTGCTTTTCCCCAGTCTCTTTTTCTCGCCCTCCTGGTTTTGACCCTTGCCTGTCCTGACCCTGAGCCAACCCGTCTGATCACTCTGCCTGCCCCTGACCCTGAGCCTGCCTGCCATCCTGTACCTTTGCCCGACCTCCAAATTATCGACCTCTGCCTGACCTGAGCCTGCCTGCCGTCCTGTACCTTTACCCCTGTTGCTGTAATAAACATTGTTACTTCGACACGGTCTGCATCTCGGTCTTACCTTCATACCTGATAGGACGGAGCAGCCCAGTCGCTAGGTATTGCCTAAATACAGACTCCTTTTGTCGTACTGTATTCCATATAAGGCATCCAGACCTTATGAAAGTTGCACAGTTTAGGCTTAATCTTGTAATAAATCAAAAATAATGATACCTAACTTACCATTTCTACCATCCATTGTGACATTGTGGGATGACCAACCTTCAAATTAATGCATTTCTTAGCCGCTATAAATGCTTGGTTACATAATTTCTTCTTATAACGGTCTCCAGTATCAACACTTCCAAGCAAACAAAAACAGGGAGAAGAAAGAAGGTGTAGTCATGATGAGATAAAAGAACATACTCTTTGTCAGAATTCAGCCAGCCTTCACAAGACCATAACATATTGAAAGATGTCCTCTTTCGTGTTTTACATCTCCAGCAGAGGAATTGCATCTGAGTGCATGTAATTCAGTTTCACTGGCATTAACAGTAATACGTTCTATGGATGGTCTTAAACTGCAGTGATTTATGTCTGAGATGATATAAACATGACTGGACATTCAAACATATCTGTATCCATTCATCATTGTCACGTCCTGACCATAGTAAGATGTTATTTTCAATGGTAGAGTAGGTTAGGGCGTGACAGGGTGTCACGTTCTGATCTTCAAATTCAAATTCTGTCATATAGGAGCCAAGGCGCAGCGGGCCGGTAATTCCACATCTTTATTGAAGGAAACCGAAACGAAAACAATAAACTGGTACGCAGCAAGAAACGTAACGCACTGTGCCCTACACACACATAAATAACAATAACCCACAAAAACAGGTGGGGAACAGGCTGCCTAAGTATGATTCCTAATCAGAGACAACGAGACAGGTTCCTCTGATTAGGAACCATACTCGGCCCAAAACAAAGAAATACAAAAACAACATAGACATACAACACATAGAATGCCCACCCCATGTCACACCCTGACCTAACCAAACAGAGAAAAACGACTCTCTCAGGTTAGGGCGTGACACAGGGGGTGTTTTGTGTTTTCTATTTATATGTTCTTAGGTTCTAGTTTTTGTATTTCTATGTTGGCTTGTATGGGATGATCTCCAATTGGAGGCAGCTGGTCCTCGTTGTCTCTAATTGGAGATCATATTTAAGTAAGGGTTTTTCTTCCTGGGTTTTGTGGGTGATTGTATTTTGAGTAGTGTTTGTTCTCCTCTGCGTCACGGTTTGTTGTTTTGTCTATTCAGTTATTTGGATGTATTGCATGAGTTTCACAGAGTAAATAAAATGTGGAACTATCAACACGCTACGCTTTGGTCCCCTCTCTACGACAGCCGTGACAATCATAATTTATAGCTTCTACCAGGTCTTACACACATTTTTGTTTTACATGTTTTGTGTCATCGGGAAAAGCCTCTATCAACCCTTGAAACAGTTTGGAAATCAACTTTGGAGGTTTGTCAGACTGTCTTAAAATGGTTTCCATCTTTGAAGCATCTGGCTAGTCCAGTGTTTGCTGCAAAGAGAGAATAAAGTTTTGTATCTGCCAAAATTCACCTCACCTCCGTCACAGACTGGTCTTCCCTGGCTGCCTGACCCGCCTGAGACCCCTGTCAACATCTGATCCTCCTAAGATTTTTATTTTTTATTTTTTTATTTTATTTATTATTTAACCAGGTAGGCAAGTTGAGAACAAGTTCTCATTTACAACTGTGACCTGGTCAAGATAAAGCAAAGCAGTTCGACACATACAACAACACAGAGTTACACATGGAGTAAAACAAACAGTCAATAATACAGTAGAAAAATAAGTCTGTATACAATGAGCAAATGAGGTGAGATAAGGGTGGTAAAGGCAATAAATAGGCCATGGTGGCGAAGTAAATACAATATAGCAAGTAAAACACTGGAATGGTAGAATTGCAGTGGATGAATGTGCAAAGTAGAAATACTGGGGTGTAAAGGAGCAAAATAAATAAATAAATACAGTAGGGGAAGAGGTCGTTGTTTGGGCTAAATATAGATGGGCTATGTACAGGTGCAGTAATCTGTGAGCTGCTCTGACAGATGGTGCTTAAAGCTAGAGAGGGAGATAAGTGTTTCCAGTTTAAGAGATTTTTGTAGTTCGTTCCAGTCATTGGCAGCAGAGAACTGTAAGGAGAGGCGGCCAAAGGAGGAATTGGCATTGGGGGTGACCAGTGAGATATACATGCTGGAGCGAGTGATACGGGTGGGTGCTGCTATGGTGACCAGCGAACTGAGATAAGAGAGGACTTTACCTAGCAGGGTCTTGTAGATGACCTGGAGCCAGTGGGTTTGGCGACGAGTATGAAGCGAGGGCCAGCCAACGAGAGCATACAGGTCGCAGTGGTGGGTAGTATATGGGGCTTTGGTGACTAAATGGATGGCACTGTGATAGACTGCATCCAATTTATTGAGTAGGGTATTGGAGGCTATTTTGTAAATGACATCGCCGAAGTCGAGGATCGGTAGGATGGTCAGTTTTACGAGGGTATGTTTGGCAGCATGAGTGCTTTGTTGCGAAATAGGAAGCCGATTATAGATTTAACTTTGGATTGGAGATGTTTGATGTGAGTCTGGAAGGAGAGTTTACAGTCTAACCAGACACCTAGGTATTTGTAGTTGTCCACATATAAGTCAAAACTGTCCAGAGTAGTGATACTGGACAGGCGGGCAGGTGCAGGCAGCGATCGGTTGAAGAGCATGCATTTCGTTTTACTTGTATTTAAGAGCAGTTGGCGGCCACGGAAGGAGAGTTGTATGGCATTGAAACTCATCTGGAGGGTTGTTAACACAGTGTCCAAAGAAGGGCCAGAAGTATACAGAATGGTGTCGTCTGCGTAGAGGTGGATCAGAGAATCACCAGCAGCAAGAGCGACATCATTGATGTATACAGAGAAGAGAGTCAGCCCAAGAATTTAACCCTGTGGCACCCCCATAGAGACTGCCAGAGGTCCGGACAACAGGCCCTCCGATTTGACACACTGAACTCTATCAGAGAAGTAGTTGGTGAACCAGGCGAGGCAATCATTTGAGAAACCAAGGCTGTTGAGTCTGCCGATAAGGATGTGGTGATTGACGGAGTCGAAAGCCTTGGCCAGGTCAATGACTACGGCTGCACAGTATTGTTTCTTATCGATGGCGGTTAAGATATCGTTTAGGACCTTGAGCGTGGCTGAGGTGCACCCCTGACCAGCTCTGAAACCAGATTGCATAGCGGAGAAGGTACGGTGGGATTCGAAATGGTCGGTAATCTGTTTGTTAACTTGGCTTTCGAAGACCTTATAAAGGCAGGGTAGGATAGATATAGGTCTGTAGCAGTTTGGGTCAAGAGTGTCCCCCCCTTTAAAGAGGGGGATGACCGCAGCTGCTTTACAATCTTTGGGAATCTCAGACGACACGAAAGAGAGGTTGAATAGGCTAGTAATAGGGGTTGCAACAATTTCGGCAGATCATTTTAGAAAGAAATGGTCCAGATTGTCTAGCCCGGCTGATTTGGGTCCAGATTTTGCCGCTCTTTCAGAACATCAGCTGACTGGATTTGTGAGAAGGAGAAATGGGGAAGGCTTGGGCGAGTTGCTGTAGGGGGTGCAGTGCTGTTGACCGGGGTATGGGTAGCCAAGTGGAAAGCATGGCCAGCCGTAGAAAAATGCTTATTGAAATTCTCAATTATAGTGGATTTATCGGTGGTGATAGAGTTTCCTATCCTCAGTGCAGTGGGCAGTTGGGAGGAGGTGCTCTTATTCTCCATGGACTTTACAGTGTCCCTGAACTTTTTTGAGTTTGTGTTGCAGGAAGCAAATTTCTGCTTGAAAAAGCTAGCCTTGACTTTTCTAACTGCCTGTGAATATTGGTTTCTAACTTCCTTGAAAAGTTGCATATCACGGGGGCTGTTCGATGCTAATGCTGAACGCCACAGGATGTTTTTGTGTTAGTTAAGGGGAGTCAGGTCTGGAGAGAACCAAGGGCTATATCTGTTCCTGGTTCTACATTTCTTGAATGGGGCATGCTTATTTAAGATGGTGAGGAAGGCACTTTTTAAAAAAAGAACCAGGCATCCTCTACTGAAGGGATGAGGTCAATATCCTTCCAGGATACCCGGGCCAGGTCGATAAGAAAGGCCTGCTCGCTGAAGTGTTTCAGGGAGCGTTTGACAGTGATGAGTGGAGGTCGTTTGACCGCTGACCCATTACGGATGCAGGCAATGAGGCAGTGATCGCTGAGATCTTGGTTGAAAACAGCAGAGGTGTATTTAGAGGGCAAGTTGGTTAGGATGATATCTATGAGGGTGCCCGTGTTTATGACTTTGGGGTTGTACCTGGTAGGTTCATTGATAATTTGTGTGAGATTGAGGGCATCAAGCTTAGATTGTAGAATGGCTGGCGTGTTAAGCATGTCCCAGTTTAGGTCACCTAGCAGCACGAGCTCTGAAGATAGATGGGGGGCAATCAGTTCACATATGGTGTCCAGAGCACAGCTGGGGGCAGAGGGTGGTCTATAGCAAGCGGCAACGGTGAGAGACTTGTTTTTAGAGAGGTGGATTTTTAAAAGTAGAAGTTAAAATTGTTTGGGTACAGACCTGGATAGTAGGACATTACTCTGCAGGCTAACACCGCCCCCTTTGGCCATTCTATCTTGTCTGAAAATGTTGTAGTTAGGGATGGAGATTTCAGAGTTTTTGGTGGTCTTCCTAAGCCAGGATTCAGACACGGCTAGGACATCCGGGTTGGCGGAGTGTGCTAAAGTAGTGAATAAACAAACTTAGGGAGGAGGCTTCTAATGTTAACATGCATGAAACCAAGGCTATTACGGTTACAGAAGTCATCAAAAGAGAGCGCCTGGGGAATAGGAGTGGAGCTAGGCACTGCAGGGCCTGGATTCACCTCTACATCGCCAGAGGAACAGAGGAGGAGTAGGATAAGGGTACGGCTAAAAGCTAAGAGAATTGGTCGTCTAGGACGTCCGGAACAGAGAGTAAAAGGAGCAGGTTTCTGGGGGCGATAAAATAGCTTCAAGGTATAATGTACAGACAAAGGTATGGTAGGATGTGAATACAGTGGAGGTAAACCTAGGCATTGAGTGATGATGAGAGAGATATTGTCTCAAGAAACATCATTGAAACCAGGTGATGTCATCGCATGTGTGGGTGGTGGAACTTAAAGGTTGGATAAGGTATAACGAGCAGGGCTAGAGGCTCTACAGTGAAATAAGACAATAAACGCTAACCAGAACAGCAATGGACAAGGCATATTTACATTACGGAGAGGCATGCTTAGCCGAGTGATCATAAGGGTCCAGTGAGTAGTGAGGTTGGTTGGGGTCACGGAGCTCAGACAGCTAGCCGGGCCATGGGTAGCAAGCTGGCAGAAGATGGAGGTCTGTTTTTAGCCACCTCGTGCGTTTCCGTCGGTAGATTAGTGGGGTTCCGTGTGGTAGAGGGGACCAATCCAATTGGCAAAATAGTTATAGTTATAGTGGCCCAAGAAAATTGTCAGATAGACCTATTCAGATAGCAGCCGATATGCTCAAAACAGCTAACGATTAGCAGGCCGCAATTAGCAGATGGGTGTTCTAAGATGAGGCATGACAAAAAATGACCCTGCTGTATATTTATACAAGATTAGAATCAATGGTCCTATAATTGAAATTACCATTATTCCCAGATCTCAGACCGTAGCTTTAAGTTTAAACTACTGTCCTGTAGCTACTGTACCCATCAACTTAAAATGGAACTTTGTATCATTCACTAATATTGTTAATATACTGTACAGCAAAAGTAATCTGAGCTCCATAAACTGGTCTTCCCTGGCTGTCTGACCCTGCTGGGACACCTGTCACCATCTGATCCTGTTAAGACATGGTGAGCATAGTGTTGTGTAGAGCTGTAGAGCTGTTTAATACTGTGTTTGTGTGAAAAGTAGGGAATTAGCTGGGGAAACTGACATATCAATAACGTTACGTTGCTATACTGACTAATAAAAACACATTGCACTGAAAAAAAGTCAATATTGTTCTTCAATAGTTTGGCCACAATTTCAACATTTGATTCAGGTCTAGTGACTGACTCCAAAATAATAGCTAACGTTAGCCAACTTTTGGCCAGCTCTCTAACAGTACATCAACTGGTGAAAGCTAGCCAAGTTAATTTACTTCTGTTGAAACGGGATTAAACAAAGGCTACAAAACATTTCCATACATACAACAGCTGTTAGATAGTAATTATAGCTAGAGGCTAGAGCTGAACTGGCTATGGTAAGTTAGCTACTAGCTAGCAAATTTATTCACCTCAGTAAAATGTGTATTGATTGGGTTTCCAATCTCTAGAGGGAGCCTCTAACCCGGTATGAATAGCAATGGTGAGATGATAACATGTACACTGCTCATTTCCATCCATATCTTTTCCTATTAGTTATGTGACATTTACCTGACTTTTCAAATCTCGGCACTCTGCATGTCTTAGTGCTGTTTTCATTTGACTGCTTCCTCGTTTGCTCTAATATCCCTATGGAACCGGATCGCTGCGTAAAAAAAAACTGTATTCTCACATTCGTTGCTTGAGTTTGATACATGCACTGAGACATCCCCTGAGAGATTACAGGATAAACCTTTTGCCATTTTGCATCTACGCACGCTTCTACTTGTCATCTTATAGGAAATCACCTTTTTGCTGAGAATTCTAGACTGGGAACACAGAGATTCTCAGACCTCTTCATGAGTGGATTTGCTTCAGCGATGGAGGTCTCTTTTATTCAAAGTTCATATTGAGATGGTTGAGAAAGAAGTGTTGCTCTATTAAAGTTCAAATCAACACCTCATAGAGGTTGGCTGTATTGAACAGTAGCAAGAGAAAGAAATGTCTTAAACGGTAAAAGCCCACTGGGAACACACTGGTTGAATCAACATTGTTTCCACGTCATTTAAATGAAATTACATTGAACCAACATGGAATAGACATTGAATTGACATATGTGCACAGTGGGAGGTCATTAGATTATTGAGAAAGGTGGAATGGGGGGGAAAGTAACAAAGGCCTTAGGATTCTGAAAGATGCATGCATCAATCAGGGAAGTAAGAGTCCTTAGGCCCCTGGAGTGAAATGGCATATCGTGTAGCGGGTGATTAACTGTTGCAAATGTGTCACATCGCCTCTGAGCAGTGGGAAAAATGGGACGTAGTCACACTTGGTTTCTTATGTTTGATATTGTTCCAATTATTTAATTTCAGCCATTACAATGAGCCCGTCCTTCTATAATGTAGCTCCTCCCAACAGCCTCATGAGGACAGGCTAATCCTCTCTGTCACACTGCCAGAGTCACTGCAGCCCCAGGGACCAGGAGCAGGAAAAGAAGAAGAAAGCAAGCTCTCTTATACGACTCAGAAATGATGTCTAATATAATGCACATTTCCCTCTCCAAAATGTTTGTTTGTTTGTACTTGTGTAGCAAGAGGTACATGGGGAAATACTAGTGATGGCTAGTTGAGCAGAGAAGTGGGCAGTTGAGGAGGGGCCCGGGTGTGATAAAGGCTTTCCATGTCCACAGGCGAAAGGGGAGAGTGTTGCATTATAATAATCCCACGAAGGCATGCATCTGCTAGGATACAAATGACAAAAGAGGAGCCTGCTGCTTGAAGGGTGTGTGTGGGGAGGGTAGGAAGGGGGCTACAAATATGTTTTTGTGGAGTCAAGTTCTTTGGGAAAGTACTGAAACTCTATGATGTCAATCATTTTAGAGTGAGGGATGTGTGTGTGTGTGTGTGTGTGTGTGTGTGTGTGAGAGTGAGAGAGAGTGATCAGCAGGGATTAAGAGAGAAAAGATAGGAAATGGACATGCGTACACAAAAACAGGCGCCGTAACAGAACCTTTAGAACACCTAGCTCTTTCAGAAAAGAACTGTGAGTCACAAGGCTGAGAAAGTCTTCAACGTGTCTGAAAGCACAGCAAGACTGAAATGAATCCACCTTCAAGCTTCCAGCCTAATAACATGAATGGACTGGATTCAAAAAAATAAATACTATTGATAACTCCTCGTGAGAGGTTGCGTTCAGAAAGATATCAACTGACTATGACCCCACCAGTGGCGGCCAGTGCCGTTTATGATGAGGGAGGACAATTTATTTTTTAATGAGCATGGCCTTATTTCTATTACATCATGTTGAATGACTGTCATTCATTTTCCATTCACCAAGTTCATCGATAGGTTTAGGCCACTACATGATACTCAAATATTCCTTATACCCATCATGAGTTTGCTACAACCTAGCCTTTAAATGAAAGTTTACAACGTAGTTGCACACAGGTCGAGAGAAAATTTTGAGATGACAGACAGTGACACATGGACAAACAGTGACACATATAATAGCGTCTTGCAAACTCTTGCCTGCATCTACCTTATCTAGGGTTTAACCATTAGTCCAACAGTTGCAAATTATTTTTTCTACTGGACAAATTCAGGTATTTTTATTACTGTTTCTTTTGCTTCCATTTAAGAAATGTTTTTCAACAGAATCGGCAGAATGAATACACCCCTGGTCACGCACAAATACAATTCACTTTCATAGCAGCCATGTTGTATTCCTTCTCCTCTATGCATTCTCCTCCTCTCATCTTTTCCCTTCGTTTGTGGACTTCAATGAACAACACATCAGCTGTATGTGACCAGGCGAAAAAACCTTTCCAAGCCAAACCATGTGATAACTGCTACACACAGCCTACATTGTTGTCCCCATATTAGCTAAAGTAACATCCTAGTCAACATAGCAAATAGAACTAATGTGTTAGAAAACCCGCTACAATCATGCAGTAACGTTACAGCGTATAGTCAGTAATCAGTTACATTCGGCGGGCCCCAGTGGCAATAAATTAATAAAACCAAAAGCTTACCTTGACTTGGGAGAGTTCCAGTGTTGTGTTGGATAGTCATAGCCAGCTAGCTACCATAGCATCCCTCTATTTGAGCCGGGTGTTTGAGTAACTAAACTAGTCAGCTGCATTTGCTAGCTAAGTAAGTGAAACTGAACGTTTTTAAAAAATGACTCTGTCTTGGTTCTCCTTCATTTTTGAAGAAATGTATTTGTTGAAAACTGTTCAACTATTGTCTTTCTCGCTCTTTGAGTCAACTACTCACCACATTTTATGCACTGCAGTGCTAGCTAGCTGTAGCTTATGCTTTCAGTACTAGATTCATTCAACGATTATTTGATTGGTGGACAACATGTCAGTTCATGCTGCAAGAGCTCTGATAGGTTGGAGGACGTCCTCCAGAAGTTTTTCCTAATTACTGTGTAAGTCTATCTAACCTTGGCGTGATCCTGGACAACACCCTGTTGTTCTCCACTAACATCAAGGCGGTGACCCGATCCTGTAGGTTCATGCTCTACAACATTCGCAGAGTACGACCCTGCCTCACACAGGAAGCGACGCAGGTCCTAATCCAGGCACTTGTCATCTCCCGTCTGGATTACTGCAACTCGCTGTTGGCTGGGCTCCCTGCCTGTGCCATTAAACCCCTACAACTCATCCAGAACGCCGCAGCCCGTCTGGTGTTCAACCTTCCCAAGTTCTCTCACGTCACCCCGCTCCTCCACTCTCTCCACTGGCTTCCAGTTGAAGCTCGCATCCGCTACAAGACCATGGTGCTTGCCTACGGAGCTGTGAGGGGAACGGCACCTCCATACCTTCAGGCTCTGATCAGGCCCTACACCCAAACAAGGGCACTGCGTTCATCCACCTCTGGCCTGCTGGCCCCCCTACCTCTGAGGAAGCACGGTTCCCGCTCAGCCCAGTCCAAACTGTTCGCTGCTCTGGCACCCCAATGGTGGAACAAGCTCCCTCACGACGCCAGGACAGCGGAGTCAATCACCACCTTCCGGAGACACGTGAAACCCCACCTCTTTAAGGAATACCTGGGATAGGATAAAGTAATCCTTCTAACCCCCCCCCCCCTTAAAAGATTTAGATGCACTATTGTAAAGTGGTTGTTCCTCTGGATATCATAAGGTGAATGCACCAATTTGTAAGTCGCTCTGGATAAGAGCGTCTGCTAAATGACTTAAATGTAATGTAAATGTAAAGGGAGTGAGAACCATAGCCTAGGTTTTCTATTGATGTGAATGTACCAAGAGGAGGACAAAAGCTAGCTGTCCTCAGGCTATACCAGGGTGATACCCTACAGAGTGCTGTTGAGGCTACTGTAGACCTTCACTGCAAAACAGTGTGTTTTAATCAATTATTTGGTGACGTGAATATATTTATTATAGTTTTAATTAAAAGGGATAACTTTTGTAATGTTTCACTATTTTTCATTTTTATAAAATTCACTGAGGAGGATGGTCCTCCCCTTCCTCCTCTGAGGAGCCTCCACTGGACCCCACAGACCTTAAATTTCCCTTGACTGAAGAGAATGTGAAGGTGCATCTTGTGCTTCGCTGTTGTAATGGCGCTCTCTTTTATTTCTGGAATTACCACAGGGAGTTCTATACAAGCAATCTACAATCCAATTTCCCATGAATCAAAAATACCTTGGATGTTACAGTGACATGGTAGTTGGGTCATTCCACGAATAGAGTGCCTTTTATGTCTCTCAGACATTATGTGTGTTGATAAAACACTCAATTTAACAATTGGATCACATACATCTACACTCTAACAAAATAATTCCATTAGGGTCGTTGTCACGTCCTGACCATAGTAAGTTGTTATTTTCTATGGTAGAGTAGGTCAGGGCGTGTTTGTCCGTTTTTGTATTTCTATGTTTAGTTTCTAGTTTTGTATTTCTAGGCTGGTTTTTGTTTGGCATGACCTCCAATTAGAGGCAGCCGGTTGTCGTTGTCTCTAATTGGAGGCCATATTTAAGTTGATGTTTGTCCCACTTGTGTTTTGTGGGTGATTATATTTTGTGAGTGTGTTTGTTCCTCCTGCATCACGGTTTGTTGTTTTGTCTTTCAGTTTATTTTGGTATTGCATTAAGTTTCACAATCTAATAAATATGTGGAACGAAACAGATGCTGCATTTTGGTCCGATCATTTAAACAGCCGCGACAGTCGTTCCATGTCATTTCAGTAAGCCATGACACCCACCACCTTAGGTTGTTCTGAAATCGTTTCTGTAGTTAAAAACAGATACGATTTAGCATTCTTGCTACATTATTTTGTTTAAATATTATTTGATCCCTGAGATATTAAGCTAATTGATTGCACCCAAATTGGCCATTTTAATTTATAGGATTCATATGATATTCAATAAATATAGTAGTGTCATGACTGTCCTGATCAGGTCAGGTTACAGGAGACCACAATCCTACAGGGTATCTCTCAACCCCCAACAGAGGAGGAGAGATCTAGGGGAATGAGGATGTGGGGGTTTTATGACCCCTCACACCCATGATAAATCTTAGGACACAGAGAAATTCCTTTGTCCTCACTATGGAGAACTGGCCTCAGAACATTAAACATGCAATAAAGGGACTTTGGAACAATGGTTTCCGTCAGCCACAATGGTGATCATGACGAGAGATGGAATATGAAAATGTATGTCATTTTTGTTTTATTATTAAAGGTTAACAGATGACGTTATTATGAAAACATTGTATCTTTAAGAGTTTTCCATGTATATGCCTGATGTTTATACATTGTACGTTGTGTGGGAAATATCCAAATCAAAGAGAATGTTTTGGTAAAGATGAAATGTGAAGTTAGTGTCTAAAATTGGATTTGAGTAAAATCTAGGCCTTGCTCTTAACTTGGTACGCCCAGAGAACTGCCCTAAAGGCGGTTACGCCCACTTCTGACCCGAGGGTACAGTGGGGCAAAAAAGTATTTAGTCAGCCACCAATTGTGCAAGTTCTCCCACTTAAAAAGATGAGAGGCCTGTAATTTTTATCATAGGTACACGTCAACTATGAAAGACAAAATGAGAAAAAAAATCCAGAAAATCACATTGTAGGATTTTTTATGAATTTATTTGAAAATTATGGTGGAAAATAAGTATTGTTTATTCAAATCAAATCAAATCAAATGTATTTATATAGCCCTTATTACATCAGCTGATATCTCAAAGTGCTGTACAGAAACCCAGCCTAAAACCACAAAAAGCAAGCAATGCAGGTGTAGAAGCATGGTGGCTAGGAAAAACTCCCTAGAAAGGCCAGAACCTAGGAAGAAACCTAGAGAGGAACCAGGCTATGAGGGGTGGCCAGTCCTCTTCTGGCTGTGCCGGGTGGAGATTATAACAGCACATGGCCAAGATGTTCAAATGTTCCTAAATGACCAGCATGGTCAAATAATAATAATCATAGTAGTTGTCGAGGGTGCAACAAGTCAGTAACACAAGAGTAAGTGTCAGTTGGCTTTTTCATAGCCGATCTTTGAGAGTATCTCTACCGCTCCTGCTGTCTCTAGAGAGTTTTCTTAATTTTCTAATAAGTAGTAAGATGTAAATATTGTGTTTTTTATTGTTCCTGGGGGATGTTGCCATAGTGATAACCAAAAGATACCTGTGTTTCCCGGAGGCTCTGCGTGGAAGCTGTTGCCATAGTGATAACCAAAAGATACCCGCGTTTTGCAATGTTTTTTTACTCCTGTTCAGAGAAATTAGTTATAGAAGTTAGGTTTAAGTTCCATCCTACATCGTGATATTACCAGGTTCTAGTTTTTGAAAAACCCAATTCTAACATTTAATCCTATCCAATTGCCAAAATCCGATCAGATAACTTTGAAAAACTGGGCCATGGTGTGGAAACCAGAGATTACTATTCAGGAACACCTTTCTGCTTCACTTGCCGCCCTCTAAACATGCATCAATAATGAACCATTTTTCTTGTCTTTCACCATCACATAAAGATGGAAACATACAGTATAAATGTAACACTTTTCTCACACAGTCTTTGCCAAATGAATCAATTTTCTCCCATGAGGAAAAAAAGTTAACTAAACAGACTGAATATGCAGTAAACCAAACTCACAGTCCTTCTGTCTCTCATTCAATCTCTCCCTCACATATACAACATTTCACATAGACATAGATAGTCGTACAGAGACATGCACTTGTACGCATGCTGACTGTTTTAAAATGCACTATAAACTTCAAGGTTTTCATTTAATTCAGTTGTGCGCTCTTAACGCTCAGAGCGCACTCTGAGCTCTGGCACTCCAGAATTTACAAACCCACCCTATGTTAGCTTTATCCCCAGTTAAATAATGTGTTTTCACTTCTTGCATCTGCATGCTTGTTACGTTCTCCCTGGTGCACTCGTCCTTTTGTGACGTGAGATGGCTGCTTGTTCCAAATAGTATAGACCAAATCAGAATGTTTGTAAGCCGTTCTGGTAGTTCCGGTTGTCCATTCATGGAGGAAAGGCTAGATAAAAAGCTACGTTGCCTTGGTTGCAGCTGCCCTGTATGCTAGCCAGAGCCATGTATTGTATTTGTATGTATTTTTTTATAAATACACTAACTGCAATGTTGGATAGATAGCTAATCGGTTCCATTTATGGAAATAACATTTATCTAACGGTATTTTAATTTTAACTACATTCTCCGACATTGCACGGCATGCATGTTTGTAAAAACAGTAGCTAACTAATATTAGCTAGCTCATCAGTTGCCCCCAACTACCTAGCTAGTTAACTGAGTTCCAGTTACTATCTTGTCATTTTTCAACTATCTTGATTGAACACCGAATGACCACAAGCTGCCTTGCCAGTGGGTGCGGTAGCAAGTTAGTGATCCCTGCCTTGCCATTGCATTGGCTAACTTGCCAACATGCGTGGATGAATGCAGATGTCAGTCATGTAACGCTAGCAAGCAAAGACAACCCTCATTTTCAATTAATAAGATGGTTGGGTAGCTACATCAGCACATAAATATTTAATTACCCAATGCCGATGATTGTTCCATAGCCTGCCATACGCTGAGCTGGGGCTAAGAGGTTATCAAAAAGTGTACTAGCTAGCTAGGTACTTGTCTGGCATAAGCCTAGCCTACATGTCAACCACAGGAGGTTGGTGGCACCTTGGGGAGGACAGGCTCATAATAATGGCTGGAGCAGTATCAGTGTGTTTGATGCCATTCCATTTGGTCCTTTCCAGTCATTATTATGAGCCTTCCTCCCCTTAGCAGCCTCCACTGATGTCAACCTGTAATCATTTTAATATGAAAGTTCTTTTCCTCTGCTAGCCATCTAGTTACCAGGTTTGGACAAGTTGCCTGCTTACTAGTAGCTAATGTTACACACAGAAAACAACAACATCTGTATATTTTATTTATTTTATTTCACCTTTATTTAACCAGGTAGGCCAGTTGAGAACAAGTTCTCATTTACAACTGCGAACTGGCCAAAATAAAGCAAAGCAGTGCGACAAAAACAACAAACTTTTGAACTGTGGTGAATTTGGAAAGCTGACACAGCTTGAGAGGATCTGCAGAGAAGAATGGGAGAAACTCCCCAAATACAGGTGTGCCAAGCTTTTAGCGTCAAACCCAAGAAGAACTCGATGCTGTAATCGCTGCCAAAGGTGCGTCAACAAAGTACTGAGTAAAGGGTCAGAATACTTATGTAAATGTAATATTTCATTTTTATTATTTTATAAATTAGCAAAAATGTCTAAAACCTGTTTTTGCTTTGTCATTATGGGGTATTGTGTGTAGATTGAGGGGATTTATTTTTAAATACATTTTAGAATAAGGCTGTAAACAAACAAAATGTGGAAAAAGTCAAGGGCTCTGAATACTTTCAAAAGGCACTGTATATCTATTGGCTGTTGGTTATGTTAAAATAACTCTTGTGGTAAACATGGCAAACACACTCAGACATTCAATAGATGAAATCCAAGACCCCTGAATCCACCATGGACCACTGATTCTGTCCTTACATGAGGAGACTTCGACCTCCACAAAATCTCCCCCCTTTGTCCTCAAATCACTGGCTTGTGCATACACTGGCTGTGCATGATATGGCATAACAAGGGAATAACTGGGTTAAATCTAATGGTATGAACAATACTCAATGACAGAAATAAATTGTCTGGTATTTTACTCTTTGGTTATCAGTCACTGACCTTCATTGGAAATCTTAATATTAGATTTTGAGTACTAGGCTATATCACAATAAATTGGAATGTAGGAAGGAACAATTTTATGCATCTATCAAGGCACAAGGCGAGACCCAAATGCAGACACAGGAGGCAGATGGTTGGAGTCTTCCAATGTTTATTAATCCAAAGGGGTAGGCAAGAGAATGGTCGTGAACAGGCAAAAGGTCAAAACCAGATCAGAGTCCAGGAGGTACAGAGTGGCAGACAGGCTCGTGGTCAAGGCAGGCAGAATGGTCAGGCAGGCGACTCCAAAGTCCAGAAACGGGTAAGGGTCAAAACCAGGAGGACTAGAAAAAGGAGAATGCAAAAAGCAGGAGAACGGGAAAACCGGTGGTTAACTTGGAAACATACAAGACGAACTGGCACAGAGAGACAGGAAACACAGGGATAAATACACTGGGGAAAATAAGCTACACCTGGAGGGTGAAAAAGATCAGGATATAACAGCATAATTTTATTTTTAACTGAGGGTTGTCAAACATTTTCTTTTTCTTTGGGGAGGGTTATGTGTTTTTGTTTTTTTTGGAAACGGGAGAGGGTAGTGTGTTTTTTTCCCCCTGGTTTACATTCGTTCTTTTGCAGGTTTTACTATATAATTTCTTCCATCCGAGCCAAATATCCTCATCCCCCTATATCAAGGTGTTTTGGTACTTCTCTTATGCACTACGCTTTCTGTGTGCTAACTTTTACTATACAACAGGTCTCTATCCCCCATTCACAGTGACAATAGTGGTAGGTAGATCGTTTGTCCAGCTCTGCAATTGGCTAACTAGCAATCCAACCTGGTCTCAGAGCATTTCCTATAATTCTGTACGTAATCCAAATCACTCCATTTAGTATGATATGTTACATTTAGTACCGTATGTATTAATTTGTGGATGTCCAAAACCCATTTCGTATGATACTGTATATTACGAATTACAATTTGTATTATATGTTACGAATGTGCAAAATGTACAATATGTTACAAATTTACAAAATGTATATGTTCTGAATTCTTGCTTGGTGGCTAGTGTCAGAACAGAAATTACAAGACTACGTTATAATACTGTTATTGCATAACAGAATTGTTTTTTTTAGAACACTCTCATCTGTGTGTGTGGACTGAAAGTGGACCTCGGAGATTTAACACTGACAGTGAATTTACGATGGATTGGTGATAATACAACATTCAATTCCATGATTAGTGTCTGTGTGCCTGTCTGCTGGTAACAGGAAGAACCAATCTCCAGTTTCTTTAAAGAAAGGATTTAGTATTCTAGGTTGCATTAGTATTTATGTACAAGCAAGCAGCAAATGAACTAGAGACAGATATTTGGCACCATTTAAATCTTGAAGTCTGTTGCATGAGAGCAAAATGTGCCTTTGTATAAATTCTTTCATCTGTGATTTGTCATGAATATCCAGGATGGATTTTGCTATAAAATGCTGCGGCTTAGTCCTGCTGGTTGGGCTCTCAACGAATCACCTACGGGGGGCTCGTTGACAAGCTCCATTACTGCAGTAATTAAATAATAAAGTTTACTTGTTTTGAAGAAATGTAAAAGTCTCTCCTTTTGATTACAATAATTCCACGACACTAGGTGGCTAATGTTGGCTAGCTGGCTAATGTTAGCTAGCCTTGGGGTTAGGGTTAGGGGTTAAGGTTAGGGCAAAGGTTGGCTAAAAGGGTTAGGGTTAGCTAAAAGGGTTAAGGTTAGGGTTAGGGGAAGTGTTATCTAACATGCTAAGTAGTTGCAAAGTAGCTAAAATGTAGTAAGTAGTTGAAAAGTTGCTAAAATGCTAAAGTTATACGTGAAGAGGGCACGACAAAATCTTTTCCCCCTCGGGAGACTGAAAAGATTTGGCATGTGGCCCCAGATCCTCAAAAGGTTCTACAGCTGCACCATTGAGAGCATCCTGACCGGTTGCATCACCACCTGGTATGGCAACTACTCGGCATCTGACCGTAAGGCCCTACAGAGGGTAGTGCGAACGGCCCAGTACATCACTGGGGCCAAGCTTCTTGCCATTCCGGACCTATATAATTGACGGTGTCAGAGGAAAGCCCATAAAATTGTCAGAGACTCCAGTCACCCAGCTTCTACCCCCAAGCCATTAGACTGCTGAACAATTCATAAAAATTGCAACCGGACAAATCCCGGTTTCACGGTAAAGTCTACACTTGTATTCGGCGCATGTGATTTGATATGGTACTAATTTCCGTGTCCCAGACTTACATTCATTATGTTATGTCTAGTCTATGGGAACAGGCTGAGCAATCATCACCCATATGAATCTACAAGAACAAATAGGAATAGCTGATAGGCAGCGGAGAGGCCAAGTGCATCATTGCATATGAAAGAACAGTGAAGACATGTTTTATTTTTACCTTTATTTTACTAGACAAGTCAGTTAAGAACAAATTCATATTTACAATGACAGCCTACCCCGACCAAACCCGGACGACGCTGGGCCAATTGTGCACCACCCTATGGGACTCCCAATTACAGCTTGTTGTGATACAGCCTGGAATCGAACCAGGGTCTGTGCCTTAGACCGCTACGCCACTCGGGAGCCCCACAGCTAAAAAATCTTGTTTAGGGACAATACAATTATCCTACCTAGACTAGCTCACAACACCACAATGTAATGAATAATTCCATTAGAGTACAACATCCTAGCCTATTCTAGACTGCATTGAAAATGACATTTGAATAACGGAGCAAAAGCCCTGTGATTTGAATGTTTCAATTGATTTGGATCAGTTGTGGGCCTACAGTTTTATAAGGTCTTGAAAGGCACAGTAGCATCCCAGTATGGCTGTATTTTTACTTCTGATACTGAATGCGCTGTCTGTTGAAGATCATTCTCCCAAGTCATCCTATAATAATGTGGCCACATATTCTCCAGGCAGGCCCAGTTATTCAGGAAAGTTTACTACAAGCTCTGCCTCCTCTCCAATCCGAGCAGCTATTCCTTCAATATAGCCTAAATATGTATAATTTACCTTTTTTAAATGTATTACCTTTTATATGTGGCATACACAACCAGTCACAATGCTTTAATCTGATTAGGCTACTTCAAAAATCTCCTGTAGGCATGCACATGTTCATCCAAAATATTATTCCAGCGTCCTCACATTAACTAAAGTAAAGTAGCTTACATGTCTGATAAAAAATGTCACCACATCATGGGAAAGCATGCAGTTTATTAGGCTACAGATGAAATAAGTTATGATGAACTTCACAGGGTGGTGAAATTGCGCAGTGATGAGGTTGATGCTCCTTTCAACAAATATCTATTGTCTTATTCTGGTCACATGATGATCGATGCTTGGTTGCCCTTTGACAAATAAAAATAACCTCAAACTTTTTTCCATAATAATCTCATCATGTAGTAGGCCATACCTGCACTGTATCTGCAAGCTGTTAGTTAGATGGCACGTGCCAATACCAGAGTGGGCACATTCGCTATACCTACGCCAACATTTTTGTGACAAAACCATTAGTATGCCTAGAGTTGAAAATGTGATTTCATTCTAATTTAATTTTAAAACTTTGATTTTATTATTCAGTACATTTAACCTCAAAAGGTATTTTTTTGTGCACTACGTAGTTACGCACAGACTTTTATCTGAAACAAGTCAATTTGATGGAAACACAGCTCTGATGGGAAAATGCTCCCCGGTTTCCCTTGGCTGGTAATTGCCGGCATTTGGCCGATAAAAAAATTAAAAACCGATTAAATAAAATTGTAGCAGGCCAAATTGTCCAGGAGAGGCTGTCTATAACAGCCTACACCACGGATTTGTGCTTCAGCATCATTCTCTCATGCCTTGCACACAAATGTGCCTGCGGAGGAGGAGAGCAAGAGCAGTAAAGGAGCCTTGGCCTAGGCCACTGTTTAATGTGAAGATGGGGGCCTTTTTCATTGCAGTAAAACAAATGTTAGAGGAAAAAGAGTATGCCTACAGTGAAAAGCCTACAAGGGGATTTTAATATAAATTGTAATATTGTAGTGGACTAAGATGAGAAGAATGCAGGCTACTGTGCAACTCCCTATTTAAGCAGGATGACATTTTGGAACTAAACTATATTTATAATCATTTGTTTTATCAATATTATTATCATTGTATATCATTGTTATTATTGTAAACCTATTTATTAATCAAAACCAGTTCTTTAAATATGCAAAAGTTGTGTTGTTTAATTCTGTTGAGACATTTTCATCAACTAAATTAAATTCAATCTGTCTTTTTAATTGTGTGCTCCATATTTAGTTTAAGATAGGATATAAGTAGGTCTGTTGTAAAATAAATATCATTAGCCTATTTATGTCATTTGTTGGGTATTATAGGCACTTGCCTTTGTTGGTAATTGCTGCAATATAGCCTGTTCAAAACTTTTGCACAGGTTTAAACCAGTTCGCAAGTGTTTTGTTTCATTCTGTTGAGCCATTTTCTTTGACCAAATTAAGTTCAAACTGTAATGATGTGTTTGCCAATGGCTTGGCTTACTGTAATGCTGTGTATAAACAATGGCTTGACTTACTCATATTACTCTAACACAATTTGAAAACTGTTGTGAAAGTTTGGTGTGGCTATTATTAAGCTTTAGCTACTGCAAGCCTATGATATGAAGGCAGTGTGCCCCGGCACTCCAACAGTTGAACTTGAGATGAGGAAGAATGTTTCAGGCCTACCAGAGTTACTCCTATAATCTAACTATATAATGCTGAACTGATAGATCACATCACACAGATGTATAACAGAACACACACACACACACACACACACAGGCTCAGTTTTTGATAATACAACCCTAAGTAACAGTACAGATGAAAAATGATCAGACATATTGTACATCTTACTGTAGAAATTATTGTTGAAAAAAAGTCTAGGTTGGAACTGCTGTTAAAATACAATAAATATTTTTTATTCTGAACAGGAATAAACTGATTGATCACATCACACAGATGTAGACCAGAAAACACACACACACACACACACAGTCCTAATGAGAGGTGTGTGACTGGTTGAAGTTTTCAACAAGCAGGTCTATTCTGGGCTCAGTTTGTGAAAGTGCAACTCTGAGGTCATGCTCAGCATTGAGTCTGTTTCTTTACTTGTTTCTTAAGTATGCTTTCGGAAAGTACTCAGACCCCGTGACTTTTTCCACATTTTGTTACGAAACAGACTCATTCTAAAATGAAATGAATAAATACAAATCCTCAGCAATCTACACACAATACCGTCTAATGACAAATCGGAAAAATATGTTTTTTAAGTTTTTGCTAATTTATTAAAAATAAAAAACAGAAATACCTTATTTACATAAGTATTCAGACCCTATGAGACTCGAAATTGAGCTCAGGTGCATCCTGTTGTCACGTTCTCCAAGATAGCAGGAAAGGGGTAAGTCAGGCGCAGGAGACTGAGGTCCGTTGAACAAACGTTTAATCAAGCCCAGAGCAAATACAGCGACAAGGCAGGGTGCACAGTCAACAAAAAAGGAAGGAGAATATCTCCAAACTCCAAATAGATGGGGCACAGCCCGGCAACCCTAATGCCTATCCAAATACGTTGCGTGATACATACATAAATCCTGCCCACTACAATAAACGTAACACGAAACAATCCCGCACGAATCCCAAACGAAAACAGACAAACTAAATACCCCCCCACTAATGACAAACAAGGAACAGGTGCAGACTAAAACAGACATAACCAACAGACACTGAAACATGGATCGGTGGCAGCTAGTAGGCCGGCGACGACGACCGCTGAGCGCCGCCCGATCGGGGCGAGGCGGCACCTTCTGTGGACGTTGTGACACCTGTTTCCATTGATCATCCTTCAGATGTTTCTACAACTTGATTGGAGTCTACCTGTGGTAAATTCAATTGATTGGACATGATTTGGAAAGGCACACACCTGTCTATATAAGGTCCGACAGTTGACAGTGCATGTCAGCACAAAAACCAAGCCATGAGGTCAAAGGAATTGTCCGTAGAGCTCAGAGACAGGATTGTGTCGAGGCAGAGATCTGGAGAAGGGTACCAAAAGATGTCTGCAGCATTGAAGGTCCCCAAGAACACAATGGCCTCCATCATTCTTAAATGGAAGAAGTTTGGAACCACCAAGACTCTTCCTAGAGCTGGCCGCCCGGCCAAACAGGGGAGAAGGGCCTTGGTCAGGGAGGTAACCAAGAACCTTATGTTAATGTGATATTTTTTATAATTTTATTTTTTTATAATTTAGCAACCTCAACTGGGGCGAAGGCTCACCTTCCAACAGCACTAGCGGTTCTGGGGGGCGGCCAGTGCCCCTGGGACAATAATTTTGGTCCCCCTTGTGGCCCCCCTAAATGTGGAGTATGAAAAAATGTTTACATAAAGTTTTGCTATCGTTCTTTTTTTACATCCGTTATTAGACAGTGTCATCGCGGAACATGGTCTTTTGCCTGCTAATGCCTGCAATGCAGTGAAGAAAACGATATGACAACAATAACGTCTAATGTAACTGGCCCCTCTAACAGTACAACTGGCCCCAGCTTGCCCCCCCCAGTTGAAATGGTCTAGAACCGCCACTGTCCAACAGGACAACGACCCTAAGCACACAGCCAAGACAACACAGGTGTGCCTTTGGGACAAGTCTCTATATGTCCTTGAATGGCCCAGCCAGAACCCGGACTTGAACCCAATGTGACATCTTTGGAGATACCTGAAAATTGCTATGCAGCAACACTCCCCATCCAACCTGACAGAGCTTGAGAGGATTTGCAGAGAAGAATGGGAGAAATTCACAGGTGTGGCAAGCTTGTAGCGTAGTACTCAATAAGACTCGAGGCTGTAATCACTGCCCTAGCTGCTTCAACAAAGTACTGAGTAAAGGGTCTGAATACTTATGTAAATGTGATATTTCAGTTTTTATTTTTATAAATTAGCAACAAATTCTGAACCTGTTTTTGCTTTGTCATTATTGGTTATTGTGTGTAGATTGATGGGAAAAAGACAATTTAATCCATTTTAGAAAAAGGCTGTAACCTATTTCATTTGTTCGTTTTGAGAGACTCCTTAATAAGCAATTCCCTGCACAAAACACATTTGTGGCGCTCCTCGTTATTTCTCAAAGTGTGTATTAAACCACGACAGAGAAACTCATCGCTATATTTGAGTTTCATGACAATTGAGCTCAGTCAGAACTTGTTGCTAGTTTGAGTCCATTCGATGACAGCGGTGAGTGATGACGAATGGGAATGACAAACCAGTGGCTGACAGCGCATAATCTGTTGATGAACAACAGCTCTGCAGCGTGTGGGTCTCGGAGTGATCTGAAAGAAAATTGTCGGGAATAGATCCGATAAACCGTGAATCACACGGGCATCTTCCACCCACTCGCGCAGATGCCAAATTGAGCAGAGTCACCGAACAACCATTAACAGATCCGCCCGACCCATACTTTAAGAAAGGCTGATATAGGCTACTGCACATTACGCACCACAAAAAAAAAACATAACAGCCCATAGATGTAGCTATGTTAAAAAAAAAAATACGTGACCTCCGAAAGCGAGATGGAGATCTGTACATTAGAAGTGCATTCAGCCCTTATATTACGGTAGCATACGCTGCAGCAAAAGTAGGGACAACAATGGAAATAACTTCCCGATTTTATTGTGCAATCCCGGTCACTTTTACAATTATTTGTGTATATAAACTCAGCAAAAAAAGAAACGTCCCTTTTTCAGGACCCTGTCTTTCAAAGATAATTCGTAAAAATCCAAATAACTTCACAGATCTTCATTGTAAAGGGTGTAAACACTGTTTCCCATGCTTGTTCAATGAACCATAAACAATTAATGAACATGCACCTGTGGAACGGTCATTAAGACACTAACAGCTTACAGATGGTCGGCAATTAAGGTCAGAGTTATGAAAACTTAGGATACTAAAGATGCCTTTCTACTGACTCTGAAAAACATCAAAAGAAAGATGCCCAGGGTCCCTGCTCATCTGCATGAATATGCCTTAGGCATGTTGCAAGGAGGCATGAGGACTGCAGATGTGGCCAGGACAATACATTGCGATGTCCGTACTGTGAGACGCCTAAGACAGCGAGACAGGGAGACAGGGCGGACAGCTGATCGTCCTCGCAGTGGCAGACCACGTGTAACAACACCTGCACAGGATTGGTACATCCGAACATCACACCTGCAGGACAGGTACAGGATGGCAACAACAACTGCCCGAGTTACACCAGGAACGCACAATCCCTCCATCAGTGCTCAGACTGTCCACAATAGGCTGAGAGAGGCTGGACTGAGGGCTTGTAGGCAGGCCTGTTGTAAGGCAGGTCCTCACCAGACATAACCGGCAACAATGTCGCCTATGGGCACAAACCCACCGTCGCTGGACCAGACAGGACTGGCAAAAAGTGCTCTTCACTGACGAGTCGCGGTTTTGTGTCACCAGGGGTGATGGTCGGATTTGCGTTTATCGTCGAAGGAATGAGTGTTACAACGAGGTCTGTACTCTGGAGCGGGATCGATTTGGAGGTGAAGGGTCCGTCATGGTCTGGGGCGATGTGTCACAGCATCATTGGACTGAGCTTGTTGTCATTGCAGGCAATCTCAACACTGTGCGTTATGGGGAAGACATCCTCCTCCCTCATGTGGTACCCTTTCTGCAGGCTCATCCTGACATGACCCTCCAGCATGACAGTGCCACCAGCCATACTGCTCGTTCTGTGTGTGATTTCCTGCAAGACAGGAATGTCAGTGTTCTGCCATGGCCAGCGAAGAGCCCGGAACTCAATCCCATTGAGCACGTCTGGGACCTGTTGGATCGGAGGGTGAGGGCTAGGGCCATTCCCCCCAGAAATGTCCGGGAATGTGCAGGTGCCTTGGTGGAAGAGTGGGGAAACATCTCACAGCAAGAACTGGCAAATCTGGTGCAGTCCACGAGGAGGAGATGCACTGCAGTACTTAATGCAGCTGGTGGCCACACCAGATACTGACTGTTACTTTCGATTTTTACAGATGTTTAATTGTTGTATTACTCTTTGTTGACTCTCATCAGGGGTTTTAATGACGAAAAGCAGCTCTGTTGTTTAAAAAGGCTTTGTCTGGCGTTATTATCAAATGCCATTGTTTTACACACTTTGTTCAGGGACACATTATTCAATTTCTGTTAGTCACGTCTGTGGAACTTGTTCAGTTTATGTCTCCGTTGTTGAATTAGCTGAAAATAAGCGCAGTTGACAGTGTTAGGACGTTTCTTTTTTTGCTGAATTTATATGTATTTTTTTTACTGACAAATACTGACCACCCCCCCCCCCCCCCCCCCTCCCCAGAACCGCTAGTGCCGTCTGGAGGTACAGTACAGTGGATGCCAACTAATTATAGTGACGGATGGAGACTGCTGGAGATGTAACTCCTCGAGAAATACTGTACATTTGAGCCTTCCATCATCAGTCAAATTGCCCTGATTTCGCAAAAGAGCTTTCGCACGTTTAACTGGTTTAGAGCAGCTTCAGTAATCCAACTGCAGCGCAGAAGATCTTCCCTCCTAGCCACACTAGACAGGTCATCGCGCACAATGTTTGGGAGCGAAGTTATTCAAGCAATAAATCCTGCGAATTTAGCTAGCACTGAAAAAAATACAGAAGAATATATATTTGCGGTTGGTACTTACAAACTCCTTGCTTTTGCCATCGGAACAATCGGAGTCTTCGGATTTTGCAACAATATTATTGTCATCGTGCTGTACTACAGATTCAAGAGACTCCGGACGCCCACAAATTTGTTAATAGTAAACATTAGTATAAGTGACGTGTTGGTGTCTGTCATTGGAATTAACTTTACGTTTGTTTCGTGCATCAAAGGCGGATGGGTCTGGAACTCGGCAACATGCATTTGGGACGGATTCAGCAACAGTTTATTTGGTTAGTAGTACTTCAGTCCTTTCTGAGTGTCGCGCCGAGAGTCACACATATTAAAGGCGCAATCTGAAGTTCAAACAATAACAAAGCTGATTATATATTCTACAAGAATCAATGAGTAGCCTATATATAATTTAAATAAATGGATGTAGAAATCGCATATTATCCCTTTAAGAGTTAATTCAAAATATGTTTTTATATATTTGAAGTAATCCAAGTAATGTTTAGTGGTATCTTTCATGTTTTTATGTGTTAAAAATACTCAGATAAAGAAGTTTAGTATTTTGGGCTATTACATTTTCATAAGCGATCCAATAAAAGTCTATTGCAGGGGACAATTCCCATCCATCTTATTCTAAGGGAGAACTGTTTAGCCAACTTTCTCCCTATTGATTCATGAAACCAGTCTTTACATCATAGTTGTGGATGTTTATGAATGCCATTGCCACTATGCAGATCACTATGTGGATGAAAACTTGAAGCTGGTTAGTGCCACCTTCATGCTCTCTCTCTCTCTCTCTCTCTCTCTCTCTCTCTCTCTCTCTCTCTTACCCTCATCTCTCTCTCAGGCACATGTAACCTACTGTTGGCTAACCACAAGGTTGACCTACTGTATTTATTATATGGGTGACTTTTCTCGTCTTTCCAATATATTCATATATTGTAAACTTCTTACATATAAAACATCATGATATTTCTGAACTCCAAAAACGAATGGTTAATTCTTGATGGATGGGTGTTACTGTAGTACATGTGGATAAAAAAACATGGTAATTTCACTTTGGTGCCCCAATTGCACCTCACTATGCACCTCACTAAGGCGAGGCACCTTGATAAGACAGTGCTGTCTGCTTGTCTACCACCCCCTGGACTTTCTCGCCCCTCTTCACCAGCTCCCTCAGGTGACCACTCAAACCATGAACTTTCTAATGACTGTCCATCTCATGATGTTGTGATGTTGTTTTTTCCAGCCTGGTCTCATAGACTAGAGGTAACATAGCAAATGTAAATCCAGGATACACAAATTATACTGAACAAAAATATAAATGCAACATGTAAAGTGTTGGTCCCATGTTTCATGAGCTGAAATAAAAGATCCCAGAAATGTTCCATACGCACAAAAAGCTTATTTCTCTAAAATGTTGTGCACAAATTTGTTTACATCTCTGTCAGTGAGCATTTCTAATTTTCCAAGATAATCCATCCACTTGACAGGTGTGGCTTATCAAGGAGCTGATTAAACAGCATGATCAATACACAGGTGCACCTTGTGCTGAGGAAAATAAAAGCCACTCTAAAATGTGCAGTTTTGTCACACAACACCAGTAGTGACCCGTCATTCTGTTTTAAGCCCCACCTATTTAGCTACACATTTTTTTGTTGTTGCATGTTTTGCATGTTATTTTGAAATTAATATGTGTCACATATCAGTTTGCAACCAATGTAAAAAAAAATATATAATATTCTCTAGTTGCCCGTGATTGGCTCAGTGTTCTGTCACTCATGGAAACACTACGTCACCGCAAAATGTATGGGTAGAGCTCGGAAATTAAAACCCCTTGGGTGCTGCCATAGAGTAACATTAGAAGTGCCCATCCAAGAAGGCTCAAGGTCATTGGTCACTGATACAATTACGTCAAATCACGTTATATCTACCGTAGCTTTGATTGGACTGATCATGTCAACATCATACATTCAAAATCTTAGCTAGCAAGCTAGTAGTCATCATCATGAATCAAGTTGACAATCTACTGGCAAATCTTTTCAATCCTTGTCATATGAAGAGAAATTCTGAAGAGAAATTATTGATAAAATGTATCGGTGCTCATCGGGCATTGGACAAAAACTTTACACAACAAGTTAGAAATCCCAAATTCAACAATGGAAGGAATCAGTGGCAAACTGCAAGCCTTGCAAAGCAATCACTAGCCTGCTATTCAGTGGAGTGGGTGTGTGGTCCAAGTCTGGGTTTAAGGGTCTCTTTTCCAAGCTTAAAAGGATAAACATTCAACACCATGGGCACTGGCCATGCTGTCAATCCAGCATGACTTCTGCCGCGTTCAAAACCACTGGAAACTCGGATCGGGAAAATCTCAAACTTTAGCAGTGGTGTAAAGTATGTAAGTAAAAATACTTGATCGTACTACTTAAGTAGTTTTTTGGGGTATCTGTACTTTACTATTTATAATTTTTACAACTTTTACTTTTACTTCACTAAATCCCGGAAGAAATTGATGTACTTTCTACTCCATACATTTTCCCTGATACAGAAAAGTGGGAAAAGTACCCAATTGTCATACTTGAACAAAAGTAAAGATAACTTAATAGAAAATTACTCAAGTAAAAGTGAAAGTCACGCAGTAAAATACTACTTGAGTAAAAGTCTAAAAGTATTTTGTTTTAAATATACTTAAGTATCAAAAGTAAATGTAATTGCTAAAATATATTTAAGTATTGAAAGTAAATTTAAAAGTATAAATTATTTAAATTCCCTGTATTAAGCAAACCAAACGGCCAAATGTTCTAGTTTTTTAAATTTACGGATAGCCAGGGACACACTCAAACACTCAGACATAATTTATAAACGATGCATATGTGTTTAGTGAGTCCACCAGATCAGAGGCAATAGGGATCACCAGGGATGTTCTCTTGATAAGTGCATGTTTTTTTTTACAATTTTCCTGTCCTGCTAGCCATTCAAAATGTAATGAGTACTTTTGGGTGTTAGAGAAAATGTATGGAGTAAAAAGTACATCAGTTTCTTTAGGAATATAGTGAAGTAAAAATAAAAGTTGTCAAAAATGTAAATAGTAAAGAAAAGTACAGATACCCCCAAAAACGTACTTAACTTAACTCTAGACGTTCCGCTAGCGGAACACCTGCTCCAATATCCAATGATGGGCGTGGCGCGAAATACAAAGTCCTCGAAAATCCAAAAACTTCAATTTTTCAAACATATGACTATTTTACACCATTTTAAAGACAAGACTCTCCTTTATCTAACCACACTGTCCGATTTCAAGCGAAAGCAAAACATTAGATTATGTCAGCAGAGTACCCAGCCAGAAATAATCAGACACCCATTTTTCAAGCTAGCATATAATGTCACAAAAAACAAAACCACAGCTCAATGCAGCACTAACCTTTGATGATCTTCATCAGATGACACTCCTAGGACATTATGTTATACAATACATGCATGTTTTGTTCAATCAAGTTCATATTTATATCAAAAAACAGCTTTTTACATTAGCATGTGAAGTTCAGAACTACCCGACCGAAACTTCCGGTGAATTTACTAAATTACTCACGATAAACGTTCACAAAAAACATAACAATTATTTAAAGAATTATAGATACTGAACTCCTTTATGCAATCGCTATGTCCGATTTTAAAATAGCTTTTCGGTCAAAGCACATTTTGCAATATTCTGAGTAGATAGCTCGCCATCACGGGCTAGCTATTTAGACACCCACCAAGTTTAGCCCTCACCAAAGTCAGATTTACTATAAGAAAAATTGGATTACCTTTGCTGTTCTTCGTCAGAATGCACTCCCGGGACTTCTACTTCAATAACAAATGTTGGTTTGGTTCCAGATAATCCATAGTTGTATCCAAATAGCGGCGTTTTGTTGTGCGTTCAAGACACTATCCGAAGGGTGACGAAGGGTTACGCGCCCGATGCGTTTCGTGACAAAATAATTCCAAATATTCCATTACCGTACTTCGAAGCATGTCAACCGCTGTTTAAAATCAATTTTTATGCGATTTTTCTCGTAAAGAAAGCGATAATATTCCGACCGGGAAACCCTGTTTTCGTTCAAAGACGAAAAAATAAAAACATGGTGTCGCCTCGTGCACGCGCCTCAGTCTCATTGTTCTCTGATCGACCACTATCCAAATGCGCTACTGTTTTTCAGCCAGGGGCTCCAAAGGCATCATTCACCGTTTTGCCGCCTTCTGAGAGCCTATGGGAGCCGTAGGAAGTGTCACGTTACAGCAGAAACCCTCAGTTTTCAATAAAGAGAGTGTAGAAGGCCAAGAAATGGTCAGAGAGGGCACTTCCTGTAAGGAATCTTCTCAGGTTTTGGCCTGCCAAATGAGTTCTGTTATACTCACAGACACCATTCAAACAGTTTTAGAAACTTTGGAGTGTTTTCTATCCAAAGCTAATAATTATATGCATATTCTAGTTTCTGGGCAGGAGTAATAATCAGATTAAATTGGGTATGTTTTTTATCCGGCCGTGAAAATACTGCCCCCTATCCATAACAGGTTAAGTAGTACTTTAAATTATTTTAACTTAAGTATTGACACCAGTGCTTTTACTTGAGTCATGTTCTATTAAGGTTTTTTACTTTTACTGAAGTATGACAATTGGTTACTTTTTACTTGAGTAATTTTCTATTAAGGTTTCTTTACTTTTACTCAAGTATGACAGTTGGTTACTTTTTCCACCACTGGACTTCAGTGAGTTTAAGACAACTGGGAACTCTGAAAAAAATGAGCTCTGACTGGGAAAATATGTTTTGAACAGTCATACAACTCGGAATTCCAAGTCTGGAATTCAGGCTTCTGTCACGTCCTGACCTTAGAAAGCTGTTATTTTCTATGGTAGAGTAGGTCAGGGCGTGACAGGGGGGTTTTCTAGTTTAGTTTTTCTATGTTGTCAGGTTCTAGTTTTGTATTTCTATGTTGGGTTTGTTTGGGATGATCTCCAATTAGAGGCAGCTGGTCCTCGTTGTCTCTAATTGGAGATCATACTTAAGTAGGGTTTTTTTCCACCTGGGTTTGTGGGAGATTATTTCTGAGTTAGTGTATGTTTCTACTCTGCGCCACGGTTTGTTGTTTTTGTTCGTTCAATTTATGGTGTATGTATTGCAAAGTATCACAGTGAAAATAAATTGTGGAACGACACACACGCTGCACTTTGGTCCGCTCCTTCCTACGACAGTGGTGAAAGAATCTTCCACCACAAAAGGACCAAGCAGTGTGCTCAGGAGGAGCAGGGATCCTGGGCCCGGGAGAGGAAAGAGTGGAGGACGTCCTGGACCTGGGAGGAGGTAATGGCAGGGGACAAGACCCTGCCATGGAAGCAGGTGGAGACAGCGAGGGAGGAATGGCAACGTTACGAGGAACTAGCACGGCAACGACGGAAGCACGAGAGGGGAGATTGGCAGAGTCAGGGTGGAGACCTGAGCCAACTCCCTGTGCTTACCGTGGGGAGCAAGTGAAGAAGCAAGCACCGTGTTATGCGGTGATGCGCACTGTGTCGCCGGTGCGCATTCACAGCCCAGTGCGATCTGTGCCTGCGCCCCGCATTTGTCGAGCTAGGTTGTGCATCCAGCCAGGACGGGTTGTGCCAGCTCTATGCTTGAGACCTCCAGTACGCCTCCACGGCCCAGCATATCCTGTGCCTGCCCCACGTACCCGGCCTCCAGTGAGTCTATCCAGCATGGTACGCCCTGTTCCTGCTCCCCGCAATCGCCCTGAGGTGCGTGTTACCAGTCTGGCGCCACCTGTGCCAGCCCCACGCATCAGGCCTCCAGTGCGCCTGCCCAGTCCGGGGTGTCCTGTTCCTGCTCCCCGCACTCACCCTGAGGTGCGTGTTACCAGTCTGGCGCCACCTGTGCCATCCCCACGCATCAGGCCTCCAGTGCGCATTCCCAGTCCAGAGCTTCTGGCGACAGTTCCCAGTCCAGAGCTTCCGGCGACAGTTTCCAGTCCGGAACCTCCTGAGACGGTCCGCAGCCAGGAACCTCCTGAGACAGCCCGCAGCCTGGAACCTCCTGAGACGACCAGCAGCCCGGAACCTCCTGAGACGGCCCGCAGCCCGGAACCTCCTGAGACGGCCCGCAGCCCGGAACCTCCTGAGACAGCCCACAGCCCGGAACCTCCTGAGACGGCCCGCAGCCCGGAACCTCCTGAGACGGCCCTCAGCCCGGAACCTCCTGCGGCGGCCCTCAGCCCGGAACCTCCGGCGGCGGCCCGCAGCCCAGAACCTCCGGCGATGATCTATGGTCCGGTTCCTCCTCCGACGATCCACGGTCCGGTGGCACAAAAGCAGAGGGATCAGCGGGGGGAGCCCCGAACCGGAGCCGCCTCCTCTGTTGGAGGATCCGCGGGATGAGAAGGTTCCGCCTACTGCACCAGAGCCACCATAGACATTTGTCACCCTCCCTAACCCTCCCTTTTTTTGGGTTATTTTGTTGTTTTGGTGCGTTCGGAGTCCGCACCTTTGGGGGGGGGGGGGGTACTATCACGTCCTGACCTTAAAAAGCTGTTATTTTCTATGGTAGAGTAGGTCAGGGCGTGACAGGGGGTTTTCTAGTTTAGTTTTTCTATGTTGTCAGGTTCTAGTTTTGTATTTCTATGTTGGGTTTATTTGGGATGATCTCCAATTAGAGGCAGTTGTCTCTAATTGGAGATCATACTTAAGTAGGGTTTTTTTCCACCTGGGTTTGTGGGAGATTATTTCTGAGTTAGTGTATGTTTCTACTCTGCGTCACGGTTTGTTGTTTTTGTTCGTTCAGTTTATTGTGCATGTATTGCAAAGTTTCACAGTGAAAATAAAATGTGGAACGACACATACGCTGCACTTTGCTCCGCTCTTTCCTACGACAGCCGTGACAGCCTCTTTCTGGAGCTCTGACCTGAAGATCACTGACGTCATGATTCGACTTTGTTTTTTTTATGAGTTCCCAGTTGTCTTGAAAGCACCATAAATCCAGAGAATGCCAGACTTTGATGACAAAGGTTAATGACAAAATTTTCCCACAAGGACCACCTTCCTGTTCAAGTAAGCACAGCACAACAAGGTGAGTCCAAAAATGTCTTGTATGCTGCTGCATACATATAAATGTCTTACATATAAATGTATTATATGTAATATGCCAGGGATCTATGTACACTGTAGCTAAGATAGTAATACTAAGTGTATGTTGTGTAGTAAGCTGTTAGTAGCCCATGTGTCTCACCCTAATAATTTGGTCCTTTTCCCCCTCATAATTTAGCCTACTGTTCTGACTTGGTGGTGCCTATAGCCTGTTTTAGAGAAATGTAATCATTGAATATTGTAAGAGCTTTCATTGTCTGCTTATATGACCCCTTTATTTATGCTACGGTTCTGACTTGGTGTACAGGGAGAATACTGTAAGAATGGCCCATATTCTGAATTCTGTCGCTGTACATTTCAAAAGTGCTGAACAAATAGTTAGATTGACTATGTCCATCCTAGCTCGCTCATTAATGTCTTAATCAAAATTACGGATTGCCTCTTATCCTCTTGATGTCCCCTTATGCCATAGTTTGTACATATAAATAAAATCAAATAAAATGCTATTGGTCACATACACGTGTTTAACAGATGTTATTGCAGGTGTTATTGCAGGTGTAGCGAACTGCTTGCTTATCAATTGTCAGTAGAAAACCACGTTTGTTTAAGCAAGTCAGCCATATCAGCTTTGTTTTTTAAACGACAGTAAATGAGGCTGAAGGAACTGTTTCACTGCCAGACAAGGCTCCTCTGATAGCCAGGTGTAGCAGTGGTAAGGATTCACCCCCATGGTGCTGAAAAGAAAGCTCTAACAGTTTGTGGGCACCCTTATAGTGCAATTAATGTATTGTTTAGTGTCGTGTTGTGTAAGGGCTTTGCTGGCATAGCCACTACACAACACAACACTAAACTCCCCACATTGTTTGGGGGATTTTGCCCCACCTAGATTTACATGTTAAAATCGCCACTGCACAACACAATGCCACAGATGTCTCAAGTTTTGAGGGAGCGTGCAGTTGGCATGCTGACTGCAGGAATGTCCACCAGAGCTGTTGCCAAATAATTGAATGTTAATTTCTCCACCATAACCCCCCTCCAATGTTGTTTTAGAGAATTTGACAGTACATCCAACCGGCCTCAACTGCAGGCCACCCGACAGCTGATGAAACTGAAGAGTATTTCTGTCTGTAATAAAGCCCTTTTGTGGGGAAAAACTAATTATGATTGACTGGGCCTGGCTCTACAGTGGCTGGGGGTGCAGGCATGGGTGTGCCTGGGAGGGCATAGGCCCACCCACTTGGGAGCTGGATCCACCCATGGCCAGTGGGGAAATCCAAAGATTAGGGCCTAATGAATTTATTTCAAATGACTGATTTCCTTATATGAACTGTAACTCAGTGAAATTGTTAAATGTCCACCAGAGATGTTGACAGATAATTGAATGCTAATTTCTCTACCACAAGCCATCATTTTAGAGAATTTGGCAGTATGTCCAACTGGCCTCACAACCACAGACCACGTGTATGGCGTAGTGTGGGCGAGCGGTTTGCTGATGTCAACGTTGTAAACATGGTGGCGGTGGGGTTATGGTATTGGCAGGCATAAGCTACGGACAACGAACACAATTGCATTTTATTGATGGCAATTTGAATGCACAGAGATACCGTGACAAGATCTTGAGGCCCAATGTGAGGCCCATATTTTTAAGGTACAGTATCTGTGACCAACAGATGAATATCTGTATTCCCAGTCATGTGAAATCCATAGATTAGGGTCTAATGAATTTATTTCAATTGACTGATTTCCTCATATGAACTGTAACTCAGTAAAATCTTTGAAATTGTTGTTGCGTTTATATTTTTTGTCCGGTATAGTGTGATATATTACGTTTTGTACAGTTACATAAGACAAAGGATTACTTAAGGCCAAAACGAAAGTTGGGTGGTTGATCCGGGTGGATGGGTAAGCGTATAACGCAAAATTCTAGCAACCCAAAGGTTGCGTGTTCGAATCTCATCATGGACAACTTTAGCATATTAGCAACTTTGCAACTACTTAGCATGTTAGCTAACCTTAACCCTAACCCCTAGCCTAGCTAACATTAGCCAGCTACCTAACATTAGTCTTAGCCACCTAGCTAACGTTAGCAACAATAAATTGGATTTTGTGACCTATCATGCGTTTTTCAAGTTCGTAACATATTGTGATTTTGCAAATTCGTAACATATTGTACGAATTGCAATTCATAACATATCATGTGAAATGGATGATGGACATCCACAAATGAATACACATCATACGAAACATAACATATCGTACTAAATTGAGTGTCCCGGATTTACATACATAATAATACAACATTCTCTGAGACCAGGTTGTTTTTTCTATATTGCTTGTATTTTTTGTTGCTTTAAAGCGCTTTGAGAATATTTATGTAATGAATAGCGCTATACTAGTTGAATCAATGAATATTATTATTATTGTTACAATGATCCAAATTTGCTTTTGAACAGATCAATAAAATGTGAAGGATTTTTTTAAGTGCACAAGAATAGCCAAAACAGCCCAAAATGTCATTCAACACCAGTGTGCCCTACAGAAGAACAGCCTGCACCAATGCAGAGACACTGAAAAAGATGCTGGTTAATATAACAATTAATTATAATTAGCCTACAGGCACTCTAAATCCCCTCAGAAAAATAGTTGAATGGTAGAGATTATTGATACCATGTTAATTTACTACAGCATGTGAAACCACTCACACATTATTCAACTCTAAATTTAGATGACTATCTAAGGACATCCTGCACCTGTTACACATATTGCACTCATGCAGCGTGGTCCTGTCAGTTTGACCTGTACTGACATGTTATGTATTAGTTGTGTTATAGTGTCCAGTAACACTGTGCTCAAACAGCTCCCTCTATAAATGCAACACAACTGTGCTGCAACACTTGTTGATTGGGCCAAATGTCTGGCAAAAGTAATTGCTGTACAATGGAGAAACTGAATGTAATTAAAGGGGATTTACACAAGAAAAATAAGGAGTTCCTTTTTTTCTTCCAGACCTTGTGGATGGTCTTCTGATGAGATTTAAGCATTGACTGTCACGCCCCGACCTTAGAGAGCCTTTTTTATTCTCTATTTTGTTAGGTCAGGGTGTGACTTGGGTGGGCATATCTATGTTTCTATTTCTTTGTTGGCCTAGTATGGTTCCCAATCAGAGGCAGCTGTTTATCGTTGTCTCTGATTGGGGATCATACGTAGGCAGCTCTTTTTCCCACCTGTGATTGTGGGATCCTGTTTTTGTATACCTGCTGTGAAGCCTGCAGAACGTTACGTTCTGTTTTTGTATTTTGTTGTTTTGTTGGTGTTCATCTAATAAAAGAAAGATGTACGCTTACCATGCTGCACCTTGGTCTCATTCCAACAATGGGCGTAACAGAAGATCCCACCCCCAAGTGACCAAGCAGCGTGGTCAGGAGGAGCCGACCTCCTGGACATGGGAGGATATCCTGGACGGTAAGGGATCCTGGACGTGGGAAGAGATCCAGGCCGGAATGGATCGCCGTCCATGGGAGCAGACGGAGGCAGTGAAAACAGGAATCAAGGAGACGACGGAAGCCCGAGAGGCAGCCTCAAAAAAAAATTGTGGGGGGCACACGGGGTGGCGAGCGGAGCAAAGGTGGGAACAAGAACCAACTCCCTGTAATTACGATGAGGAGTTGGTCACGGTTCAGATACCATGCTTTGCGGAGATACGCAATGTGTCTCCAGTACGCATCCACAGCCCGGTGCATTCTGTGCCAGCTCCTCGCACTTACCGTGCGAAAGTGAGCATCCAGCCAGGATGGGTTGTGCCGGCTCAGCGCTCCTGGTCTCCAGTACGCCTCCTCGGTCCAGGATATCCTGCGGCGGTTCTACGCACTGCGTCACCAGTGCGCCTTCACAGCCCAGTGCGTCCTGTGCCAGCGCCCCGCATTTGCCGGGCTAAAGTGAGCATCCAGCCAGGGCGGGTTGTGCCAGCTCTATGCTCCAGACCTCCAGCACGCCTCCTCGGTCCAGGATATCCTGTGCCGGCTCCACGCACTGTGGCGCCAGTGCGCCTTCACAGCCCAGTGCGTCCTGTGCCAGCGCCCCACACTTGCCGGGCTAAAGTGAGCATCCAGCCAGGACGGGTTGTGCCAGCTCTACGCTCCAGACCTCCAGTGCGCCTCCACGGCCCAGTATATCCTGTGCCAGCTCCACGCATCCAGTCTCCAGTGCGTCTCCCCAGCCCGGTACGTCCTGTGCCTGCTCCACGCACCCGGCCTCCAGTGCGTCTCCCCAGCCTGCGTCTCCCCATGCCCTGTGCTGGCTCCACGCATCAAGCCTCCAGTGATGATCCATGACACGAAGCCTGCAGTGATGATCCATGGCACGAAGCCTCCAGTGATGATCCATGGCACGAAGCCTCCGTGATGATCCATGGCACGAAGCCTCCAGTGAGGATCCATGGCACGAAGCTTGCAGTGATGATCCATGGCACGAAGCCTCCAGTGATGATCCATGGCCCGAAGCCTCCAGTGATGATCCATGGCCCGGAGCCTGCAGTGACGATCCATGGCACAGAGTCTACAGCGACGGTCTGCAGTCCAGAGCTTCCAGCGACGGTCTGCAGTCCAGAGCCTCCAGCAACGGTCTGCAGTTCAGAGCCTCCAGCGGGGGTTCCCAGTCCAGAGCCTCCGGCGACGATCCACGGTCCGGTTCCACGGAAGTGGGGGGGAGCCTCAAGCGGAGCGGGGTCTGCGTCCCGCACCGGAGCCTCCACCGAGAGGAGATGCCCACCCGGACCCTCCCCTATAGGTTCAGGTTTGCGGCCGGAGTCCGCACCTTTGGGGGAGGGTACTGTCACGCCCTGACCTTAGAGAGCCTTTTTTATTCTCTATTTTGTTAGGTCAGGGTGTGACTTGGGTGGGCATATCTATGTTTCTATTTCTTTGTTGTATGGTTCCCAATCAGAGGCAGCTGTTTATCGTTGTCTCTGATTGGGGATCATACTTAGGCAGCCCTTTTTCCCACCTGTGATTGTGGGATCTTGTTTTTGTATAGCTGCTGTGAAGCCTGCAGAACGTTACTTTCGGTTTTTGTGTTTTGTTGGTGTTCATCTAATATAAGAAAGATGTACGCTTACCACGCTGCACCTTGGTCTCATTCCAACAACGGGCGTAACATTGACATGGACTCAGACCATCCATTTGCATTGTTTCTCTATGAATAATTGTAATATTAAGAGTAGAACACAGAATAAAAAAATCCTAAAACAGGACAAATAAAACAGAATTCAGGAAAAGACCAAATATAATTTTACAGGGCCCCCTTAGAGTTGTTTATTAACCATTAGCCAGGTATATTGACAGAAAACACATCTCTTGTACACCAAGGACCTGGGGAGGTGTTTTGGGGTGGAGGAGGAGAGAAGAATGTACCTATTTTAATGGCTATCAAAAAAATGTAGCTTGTGACAAGTTACATTTTCTATGCTAAAAAAGGTTGGAGACCCCTGAAATAGGATATTTATGATATTGAATATACAGTATATTGAGAAAATATTTGATTGAGGACTGAGTAATAACTGTAATAAAATCATCATCAGGTGGGTGCTTACATTGGTCCTATTTCACACATGTACACGTGTGTATTATAATCATGTGAATTGGACATTTGTTTTTTGCATATCCAAATCTCCCTGAGACACCCTCTGAGGTTTCACTGTGACCCTGGAGCAATTAATGTTAAGTGTCATGCTCAAGGGCACATTGGCAGATTTTTAGCCGGCTTTTAGCCGACCTTTCGGTTACTGGCCCAATGCTCTTAACTGTTAAGCTACCTGCCGCCCCCCAAGATATGGTATACTTTATTAGTCCAGACAGAAATGTATCTTCTTCTTTTACCCAACCCCTCCAATACACACACATACACATACACACAAACACAATCGGTTAGAGAGGCTAGAGCAGTGGGCAGCCGCAGTGCAGCGCCCAATGAGCAGTTTAGGGGGTTAAGTTAAGTTCAGATATTGATGCCAGCAACCCTCCCTGTTCCCGGCTCACTCCCGCCAGATTTCTTTCCTCTGTCGGCACTGGGATTCAAACAGGAAACATTCCGGTTGCTGGCCCGCTTCTCTAACCTCGGAGCTACCGTGTAGAGGATAACAGTGTAATAACCAATAGACAGTAATAATCAGGGCCTACCTATATATATTTCATAACCCAGATTCGCTAGTCATTACTCAGCATCACCACCCATCTCCCTCCTTTCCAGGCATCGTGTCCATCATGAGTCTCTCTGCCTTGGCCTATGAGCGCTACATCCGGGTGGTCCATGCTAAGGTGGTGGACTTCCCCTGGGCCTGGAGGTGCATCACTTACATCTGGCTCTACTCCCTGGTCTGGACAGGGGCTCCTCTCCTGGGGTGGAACCGCTACACTCTGGAGATCCACCAGTTAGGCTGCTCTCTGGACTGGACTTCCAAGGACCCTAACGATTCCTCCTTCGTTCTCTTCTTTCTCCTGGCCTGCTTCTTCGTACCAGTGGGCATTATGATCTACTGCTACGTGAACATTCTTTACACAGTGCAAATGGTAAGAACAAGGACAAGACAGTCTTGCTGTCTCTTCCTCCCATTTTCTTCTGTTGCTTCATGTTTATATCAGTGTGGTGACCCTTCGCTAAGCCCGCCCCCCTTGGTTACTGTTGCAACCGAGGAGAACATTTTCCCAGGAAGCTTAATTCTCCATTCAACCACTGGCAAACTCCCCTCACAATGATCTTACATTTACATTTTAGTCATTTAGCAGACGCTCTTATCCAAAGCGACTTACAGTAGTGAATGCATACATTTCATTTCATGCATATTTTAAAAAATATATATATATTTTTTTGTACTGGCCCCACGTGGGAATCAAACCCACAACCCTGGCATTGCACACGCCATGCTGGCTTTGCAAACACCATACTCTACCAACTGAGCCACACTGTGTTTCTAATACACAATTAATTTAAACACAAACTACCCATTGCTAATCAGGAAACTTTTGGGAATGATGTGGTGGACTGTCATCGTAGCATAATAGCTGAATATACAAAACAGATGACCTGGGACATGGACTTATCTGAGCAGCGGACCACTTTCGAGGGCTGAAAACATCTGTCAAACTTTGATTTTGGAATGTAATATCCCTTCAACATATTGCACTGATGAACTAAAACAGTCAAATAAACTCTCTGTAAACGTTCACAATAATGTCATTTTGTCACTTGTAGTATGGCTATAGCGTATACAGATGTAGGATCTTAATTTGAGCCAATTTGCTACAGCAGAAAAATCATCCTGCAGCTGCAGGAAATGTGAATTATTATGTGGATTAAATGTAATGAAGAATTTTGATAGGGGTTGATACGTTTTTCATTAGGAAAAATCAAGTCTGACATTTTAAAGTGGAAATTACAAACTTTAAAAGCCTATTTAAACCTTGAATACACTACAAGTTTGCTTTTCCTGCTGTGCAACAAATTAAAATCTTACATCTGTAGCATATGACATGTGTTGGCATGTATAAGAGCAATTTAGGGCTGGATTCAATCCGTAGCAATGAACATCCGCGATATAGCGTGATTTCAATTTAAAGGCAATGTTCCCGTGATCGCGGAACCTGCATTCTCGGTAAACACTGTATAAATCGGAAATTACCTTTACATATCAAACGCGCTACAACACTGATCCTTCAGCGCTACGAATTGAATCGAGATCTTAATGTTAAAGTATTACCATGGTGTCTTTTCTTTTTTAGAAATTGAACAAATCAACAGATACATCTACATAATTAATTTAAAGGTCTAATGCAGCCATTTTTATCTCAATATGAAATCATTTCTGAGTAACAGTTAACGTAAGTACCTTATTGTGATTGTTTTAAATTAAAATTGTAAACAAATTAAATAATAATTGTCACCAGGCAGGACAAAACTCCATCCCACCAAAACAGGCAGAACTTTCAGACTCTCATTTTCAAACAACAATTACACTAAAAGGGTATTATCATTATTTTCACAATTTCACAGTATTATTCCAACCTCATAGTGTATAAATATATAAAACACTGGGAAATCACATTTTTGTCTGCACTGGGCCTTTAAATAAAAGGCATAAATCAAAGGTAGGCTAGTACTTACATTCATCAAGGACACAAGACAAACAAAGCGAACTCGACCAAACAACGGCAAAATGAGGTAGTAGCCTACAAATGAAATTCTAGTGCATGTGCTTGGGGATCTGAGGCCGATGCTAACATTAAGCACCACTGAATGGACAACGCCTCAGGTGTGGCTCCGCTGCGCTGACAGGTATATCAGTAAACCCACTATCTCATGCAAACGGATACGTAGACTACATAGGGATGTCATGGGACAATGTCATTGTGTCCTCTGTGGCCTCATCTTTTTAAGCATAAGAAAGATGGAGACTTTTATCTTCTCCCCTACATTAACAACCACGGGATCAAGCATATCATCTTTCATTAAAGATCCTCTCTTTATCTTCTGTAAAGGTCCGAAAGAAGTTAGCTGACATTCACATGCAGAGACAATCTTATTTTTTTGTGGGGAGTGTATAATGTCAGTACAAGTGACATATAACCCAAACCCTCAATTCCTCAGGGCATGGACACTACAAGGTGTTGAATGTTCCACAGTGATGCTGGCCCATGTTGATTCCAATGCTTCCCACAGTTGTGTGATATTGTCTGGATGTCCTTTGGGTGGTGGACCATTCTTGATACACACGGGAAACTGTTGAGTGTGGAAAAACCCAGCAGCATTACAGTTCTTGACACACACCCGTGTGTGAGGCACCTACTACCATACCCCGTTCAAAGGCAATTAAATATTTTGTCTTGCCTATTCACCCTCTGAGTGGCACACATACACAATCCATGTCTCAATTGTCTCAAGGCTTAAAAATAGTTCTTTAACCTGTCTCCTCCCCTTCATCTACGCTGATTGAAGTGGATTTCACAAGTGACATCAATAAGGGATCATACAGTAGCTTTCACCTGGTCAGTCTATGTCATGGAAAGAGCAGGTGTTTTTAATAGTTCTGTATACTCAGTGTATAACTGGAATGTTTTTTGTTGTTTTTTACATATTCTAATTAGAGCATTTTAGTGAGTGATGAGATTCTTTCCTATTGTCATTCCCAACAGCTCCGCTCCATCCAGGACCTTCAGACAGTGCAGATTATTAAGATCCTGCGCTACGAGAAGAAGGTGGCCGTCATGTTCCTCTTGATGATCTCCTGTTTCCTGGTGTGCTGGACGCCCTACGCCGTGGTGTCCATGATGGAAGCCTTTGGCAGGAAGAGCATGGTCACCCCTGCCATCGCCATCATCCCCTCCTTCTTCGCCAAGTCCAGCACGGCCTACAACCCGCTCATCTACATCTTCATGAGCAGAAAGGTGATGGGACCTCTGACCTGAAACACTTATGCTGATAGCAGAAAGGCTTTGAAGCAAGGCCTTTCCCAAATTTAAAGGGAAACACACTTCAAAATCAAGGTTTATCTGATGTTTTCAGACCTCAATGTAGCATAATAGCTGAATATACAAAACAGATGACATGGACTTATCTCAGCAAAATACCACTTTTGAGGGCTAAAAACATCTGACATCTGGCTCCAGCAGTACAGTAATATCTAACAATTCACAACAATACACACAGATCTAAAAGTAAAATAATGTAATTAAGAAATATATAAATATTACGACGAGCAATGTCTGGAGTCTGGAGTATAACTATATATACAGTACCAGTGAAAAGTTTGAACACACCTACTCATTTGTAGTTTTTTCTACATTGTAGAGTAATAGTGAATACATCAACTATGAAATAACACATATGGAGTCATGTAGTAACCAAAAAAGTAATAAACAAATCAATAATACATATTTTATATTTGAGGTTCTTCAAAGTAGCCACCCTTTGCCTTGATGACAGCTTCGCACACTCTTGGCATTCTCTCAACCAGCTTCATGAGGTATTCACCTGGAATGCATTTCAATTAACAGGTGTGCCTTGTTAAAAGTTAATTTGTGGAATTGATTTCCTTCTTAATATACTGCTCAAAAAAATAAAGGGAACACTAAAATAACACATCCTAGATCTGAATGAATGAAATAATCTTACGAAATACTTTTTTCATTACATAGTTGAATGTGCTGACAACAAAATCACACAAAAATAATCAATGGAAATCCAATTTATCAACCCATGGAGGTCTGGATTTGGAGTCACCCTCAAAATTAAAGTGGAAAACCACACTACAGGCTGATCCAACTTTGATGTAATGTCCTTAAAACAAGTCAAAATGAGGCTCAGTAGTGTGTGTGGCCTCCACGTGCCTGTATGACCTCCCTACAACGCCTGGGCATGCTCCTGATGAGGTGGCGGATGGTCTCCTGAGGGATCTCCTCCCAGACCTGAACTAAAGCATCCGCCAACTCCTGGACAGTCTGTGGTGCAACGTGGTGTTGGTGGATGGAGCGAGAAATGATGTCCCAAATGTGCTCAATTGGATTCAGGTCTGGGGAACGGGCGGGCCAGTCCATAGCATCAATGCCTTCCTCTTGCAGGAACTGCTGACACACTCCAGCCACATGAGGTTTAGCATTGTCTTGCATTAGGAGGAACCCAGGGCCAACCGCACCAGCATATGGTCTCACAAGTGGTCTGAGAATCTCATCTCGGTACCTAATGGCAGTCAGGCTACCTCTGGCGAGCACATGGAGGGCTGTGCGGCCCCCCAAAGAAATGCCACCCCACACCATGACTAACCCACCGCCAAACCGGTCATGCTGGAGGATGTTGCAGGCAGCAGAACGTTCTCCACGGCGTCTCCAGACTCTGTCACGCCTGTCACATGTGCTCAGTGTGAACCTGCTTCATCTGTGAAGAGCACAGGGCGCCAGTGGCGAATTTGCCAATCTTGGTGTTCTCTGGCAAATGCAAAAATGTCCTGCACGGTGTTGGGCTGTAAGCACAACCCCCACCTGTGGACGTCGGGCCCTCATACCACCCTCATGGAGTCTGTTTCTGACCATTTGAGCAGACACATGCACATTTGTGGCCTGCTGGAGGTCATTTTGCAGGGCTCTGGCAGTGCTTCTCCTGCTCCTCCTTGCACAAAGGCAGAGGTAGTGGTCCTGCTGCTGGGTTGTTGCCCTCCTACGGCCTCCTCCACGTCTCCTGATGTACTGGCCTGTCTCCTGGTAGCGACTCCATGCTCTGGAAACTACACTGACAGACACAGCAAACCTTCTTGCCACAGCTCGCATTGATGTGCCATCCTGGATGAGCTGCACTACCTGAGCCACTTGTGTAGGTTGTAGACTCCGTCTCATGCTACCACTAGAGTGAAAGCACCGCCAGCATTGAAAAGTGACCAAAACATCAGCCAGGAAGCATAGGAACTGAGAAGTGGTCTGTGGTCACCACCTGCAGAACCACTCCTTTATTGGGGGTGTCTTGCTAATTGCCTATAATTTCCACCTGTTGTCTATTCCATTTGCACAACAGCATGTGCAATTTATTGTCAATCAGTGTTGCTTCCTAAGTGGACAGTTTGATTTCACAGAAGTGTGATTGACTTGGAGTTACATTGTGTTGTTTAAGTGTTCCCTTTATTTTTTTGAGCAGTGTATGTTTGAGCCAATCAGTTGTGTTGTGGCAAAGTAGGGGTGGTATACAGAAGATAGCCCTATTTGATAAAAGATCATACAGCACGACAGGATGCTCTCAATGGTTCATCTGTAAAAGTTTGTGATCTTGTAGGATCTTAATTTGAGCCAGTTTGCTACAGCAGGAAAATAATCCTGCAGCAACAGGAAATTCATGGTAAACGCTGCATATGTCGTCTCAATCTGAAACTGTCAATCGCCCTACAACGCATTGAATGAATTGACTCGAGCCCTTAATGTTAAAGTATTACCATGGTGTGTTTTATTTTTGGAAAAGTGAACAAATACTTCCATTTGAGTAACACCACTCTTCCCTCTCTTTTTTCTCCTCCTCCTCCTGTTCCTCTGGCAGTTCCGGCGCTGCTTGCTGCAGCTGTTGTGCTCCCGGCTTTCATGGATTCAGCACAGCATCAAGGACCGCCCCCTGGGCCGGAGCATCGAGCGGCCCATCCGCCCAATCTTCATGGCCCACCGAGGGGATGGGGAACGACCAAAGAAGAGGGTGACCTTCAGCTCCTCCTCCATCATCTTCATCATCGCCAACAACGACATGCACCACCAGGACACCACCTCCAAGAGCGGTCGTATGTTGTCAGAGGTCATCCAGGTGCGGCCGCTGTGACAGAGCATTATGGGTACTGCAGTACATCATGCTACACCCAGGTCAACATGGGAACTGACTAATCACTTCCATCTAACGCCTGTTCCTCTGTATACCTCAGGACTTCCTCTCATGATACAGTATACCCGGAGGTGTTTCCTCTCAAAAGCCAAAACACCTTTCTGACCCAAGACTACTGGAAGTGTTTAATGTCCTGTTCTCAGACTGTCTCGCCATGAATGCCGGGGAACGCTTTTTCTACCATCAGTTGTGGTAAACAAATGATGTAGCTGTGAATTTGTGACGTATTTCTCTTAACTTGTACCCTGTTATTTTCAACAGCACCTATGTAATCGTGTCAGCCAGCCTTCGACATAGTCTCATGCTGAGTTGAGTGTTTTTGAACAGGACCTCTTGTGTGATGCCGGAGGTTAGCAGTGTTAATGGATCAGTGATTGGCTGAGGAAGTGATGTTGATAATTATTATTTCCCTGGTTGGCAGCACAATAGTGCTGAATGACTGATGGGGAAAGCCTTACAATATTGCAGCAGCACATTCTGCACAACACTCTCTCCGCCTTTGTCACATCCAGATACAATAAAGAGATCATATTTTAAGAAAGCCATGGATTAGATGTATTTATTTTTAATTTTTTTAAATCTTCCTAATTTAATTGTCACCACACTCGCTAGCGTGATAAGTACAATCACTGTGAAAGGACATTTCGTGGAATTATTCACGTAGAATAATATGAATGTAATTAGAGGGAAGAGATTGATCTTGACCACAGACTGGTTCCACAGGCTGCAGTGATAAACTCCAGCGGCTCCAGGTTGCAGACGGAGATCCTTTCACAAGCCTCCTGAGTCGTCCCCTATGAGTAGAGTTGATGAGGAGATCACCTTATTCAGCTCTATATAGGCACCATGTCATCATATACAGTGAGGGAAAAAAGTATTTGATCCCCTGCTGATGTTGTACGTTTGCCCACTGACAAAGAAATGATCAGTCTATAATTTTAATGGTAGGTTTATTTGAACAGTGAGAGACAGAATAACAACAAAAAAATCCAAAAAAACGCATGTCAAAAATGTTATAAATTGATTTGCATTTTAATGAGGGAAACAAGTATTTTACCCCCTCTCAATCAGAAAGATTTCTGGCCCCCAACTGCAAATTCATTAATTCAACAACACCCACATCAAGGCAAATTGTATTAACAACGTTTAATGATAAATAATTATTTGTCAACACAGGTCATGCAGCTATGACTACTACAGTTGTATTGTTGAGCAGTAACATTGTGATCATGGCACAGCATTAAGACCATAGTAACTTATTTTTGCTTATATCCTTGCAGGTGCAACCTCAATCAAAAAACAAAATACTGTGGTTTTAACGTACTGGCTTTGAAGAATTAACAGCCCATTATGCTTAGGGTAATGTATAAAAATGCCCAGTTGCCCATTATTTTGGTTACCATGGCTAGAAGAAGAGATCTCATTAACCTTGAAAGAGGGGTATCAAAGTAGCATAGGAGGTTTAAAGTGTGTGTGTGTGTGTGTGTGTGTGTGTGTGTGTGTGTGTGTTTTGGTCTTAGTCACCAGATCTCAACCCAATTGAACAATTGATTCTGGGAGACAATGTTTTTTCACCACCATCAACAAAACACAACATTATGCAATTTTTTGTCGAAGAAGGGTGTCGCATCCCTCCAATAGTGTTCCAGACACGTGTAGATTATGCCAAGGCATATGGAAGCTGTTCTGGCGGCTCGCGGTGGCCTAACTCCCTGTTAAAACACTATGTTGGTGTTTCCTTTATTTTGCCAGCTACCTGTACATTAACACAAAATGTGCCCCACAGGCCTTCAATTACAGTCAATAAAATGTTTATTAAGTACATTATGAAAAAATTACATTGGTAATTGGGTCACAGAACACTGTATTTTTCCATCTGTTTTGAGGTCAGTTGGGTTCTAGCTCTGTTGTTTGTAGCTCAGTTTTCACCCCTCTATCTGGGACGAAGTGGTATTTGCCCACAAAACCTCAGAAACGACTCTTGAGGGCCTGCAGCCTGGTCCACAGCTGCTCGATGGAGATGTTTGGCATGTTAGGGGGGTATCTGACTAGAAGGTAGGAGCCCCCCACGACAGATGCTGCCACACATAACAGGCCTTGGTTGATCACCTGAGGGGAACAAAATAATTCAGTTTCTTAAAAATTGGAAATCGAATGATCCTCCATCGTTAAGACCATTTAAATATTGAAAATGTGGGCTACAGAAAAATAAAATAGCATCATTTGAGTTTTAAAAGCACTAGAAATGAGCACAAGGTGAAAGGAAATGAAAAGTGAAAGGAAATGTTATGAGAATAAAACAAGAAAAAAAATCTGATGACTGAAACTTAAGTCTCAGATCGCTTGTCTATAGCCAAGTTAACCTCCCCTTTCATGTAAGAAAGTAATAATGACAATCATGCTTTTTGGAAAGAGGATCATTTTGTACATATATTAAACTGCGAGATTGACCAATTCCAGTCCCCTTGAGAACAGTCGTGGCCAAAAGTTTTGAGAATGTGGAAATTAATATTTGTGTCAAAGTTTGCTGCTTCAGTGTCTTTAGATATTTTTGTCAGATGTTATTATGGAATACTGAAGAATAATTACAAGCATTTCATAAGTGTCAAAGGCTTTTATTGACAATTACATGAAGTTGATGCAAAGAGTCCATCTTTGCAGTGTTGACCCTTCTTTTTCAAGACCTCTGCAATCCGCCCTAGCATGCTGTCAATTAACTTCTGGGCCATATCCTGACTGATAGCAGCCCATTCTTGCATAATTAATGCTTGGAGTTTGTCAGAATTTGTGTTTTTTTGTTTGTCCACCCGCCTCTTGAGGATTGACCACAAGACCACAAGGATTAAGGTCTGGGGAGTTTCCTGGCCATGGACCCAAAATATCGATATTTTGTTCCCCGAGCCGCTTAGTTATCACTTTTGCCTTATGGCAAGGTGCTCCATCATGCTGTAAAAGGCATTGTTCGTCACCAAACTGTTCCTGGATGGTTGGGAGAAGAATTCTTCACCTCACTGTGCGTGGAGATGCACTCACACCTGCCTGCTGCGATTCCTCAGCAAGCTCTGTACTGGTGGTGCCCCGATCATGCAGCTGAATCAACTTTAGGAGACGGTCCTGGCGCTTGCTGTACTTTCTTGGGCGCCCTGAAGCCTTCTTCACAACAAGCCTTCCGCTCTCCTTGAAGTTCTTGATGATCCGATAAATTTAGGTGCAATCTTACTGGCAGCAATATCCTTGCCTGTGAAGCCCTTTTTGTGCAAAGCAATGATGACAGCACATGTTTCCTTGCAGGTAGCCATTGTTGACTGAGGAAGAACAATGATTCCAAGCACCACCCTCCTTTTGAAGCTTCCAGTCTGTTATTCGAACTCAATCAGCATGACAGAGTGATCTCCAGCCTTGTCCTCGTCAACACTCACACCTGTGTTAACGAGAGAATCACTGACATGTCAGCTGGTCCTTTTGTGGCAGGGCTGAAATGCAGTGGAAATGTTTTTTGGGGATTCAGTTCATTTGCATGGCAAAGAGGGACTTTGCAATTAATTGCAATTCATCTGATCACTCTTCATAACATTCTGGAGTATATGCAAATTGCCATCATACAAACTGAGGCAGCAGACTTTGTGAAAATGTATATTTGTGTCATTCTCAAAACGTTTGGCCACGACTGTAGAAGGACTGAGAAACTCAGTTGTTTCGGTGACTTCCGAAGAGCACATTCTATTCCAAAATGTATGAAAATCTAATTATGCTGACACCATCTAAAATAAAATGTCCACCTCCAGAAATGGGCCAAATAACATATTGGACCATGTACAGTTGAAGTCGGAAGTTTACATCCACCTTAGCCAACTACATTTTAACTCAGTTTTTCACAATTCCTGACATTTAATCGTAGTAAAAATTCCCTGTCTTAGGTCAGTTAGGATCACCACTTTATTTTAAAAATGTGAAATGTCAGAATAATAGTAGAGAGAATGATTTATTTCAGATTTTATTTCTTTCATCACATTTCCAGTGGGTCAGACGTTTACATACACTCAATTAGTATTTGGTAGCATTACCATTAAATTGTTTAACTTGGGACAAATGTTTCGGGTAGCCTTCCACAAGCTTCCCACAATAAGTTGGGTGAATTTTGGCCCATTCCTCCTGACAGAGCAGGTGTAACTGAGTCAGGTTTGTAGGCCTCCTTGCTCGCACACACTTTTTCAGTTCTGCCCACAAATTTTCTATAGGATTGAGGTCAGGGCTCTGTGATGGCCACTCCAATACCTTGACTTTGTTGTGTTTAAGCCATTTTGCCACAACTTTGGAAGCATGCTTGGGGTCATTGTCCATTTGGAAGACACATTTGCGACCAAGCTTTAACTTCCTGACTGATATCTTGAGATGTTGCTTCAATATATCCACATAATTTTCCTCCCTCATGATGCCATCTATTTTATGAAGTGCACCAGCCCCTACTGCAGCAAAGCACCCCACAACATGATGCTGCCACCCCCGTGCTTCATGGTTGGGATGGTATTCTTCGGCTTGCAAGCTTCCCCCTTTTTCCTCCAAACATAACGATGGTCATTATGGCCAAACAGTTCTATTTTCGTTTCATCAAGCCAGAGGACATTTCTCCAAAAAGTACAATCTTTCTCCCCATGTGCAGTTGCAAACCGTAGTCTGACTTTTTTTTGGGCGGTTTTGGACCAGTGGCTTCTTTCTTGCTGAGCAGACTTTCAGGTTATGTGAATATAGGACTCGTTTAACTGTGGATATAGATCCTTTTGTACCTGTTTTCTCCAGCATCTTCACAAGGTCCTTTGCTGTTGTTCTGGGATTGATTTGCACTTTTCGCACCAAAGTACATTCATCTCTAGGAGACAGAACGTGTCTCCTTCCTGAGCGGTATGACGGTGGCGTGGTCCCATGGTGTTATTACTTGCGTACTATTGTTTGTACAGATAAACGTGGTACCTTCAGGGGTTTGGAAATTGCTCCCAAGGATGAACCAGACTTGTGGAGGTCTACAATTTTTTTCTGATGTCTTGGCTGACTTCTTTTGATTTTCCCATGATGTCAAGCAAAGAGGCACTGAGTTTGAAGGTAGGCCTTAAAATACATTCACAGGTACACCTCAAATTTACTCAAATGATGTCAATTCGCCTATCAGAAGCTTCTAAAGCCATGACATCATTTTCTGGAATTTTCCAAGCTGTTTAAGGCACAGTCAACTTAGTGTATGTAAACTTCTGACCCACTGGAATTGTGATACAGTGAATTATAAGTGAAATAATCTGTCTGTAAACAATTGTTGGAAAAATGACTTGTGTCATGCACAAAGTAGATGTCCTAACCGACTTGCCAAAACTATAGTTTGTTAACAAGAAATTTGTGGAGTGGTTGAAAAACAAGTTTTAATGACTCCAACCTAAGTGTATGTAAACTTCCGAATTCAACTGTATATAGCCTATGCATGGCCTATATTATCAGATGTGCTATTAGCAATAAGCATTATCACCTGTAACCCAACTGAGGCAGCATAGTGGCTATAAAATGTACAGGCTGAATCATGGGGTTTGTCTATCTGCATTTACCCTTTTGGACACAACATCCTGATTGTTATTATTAATCATTATTATTTTAAATGTGAATATATAAATTATTATGAATTATTATTCACTGGTCTATTACAAAGTAGGCTGTCATTGCCCTTTTAAGATCTCTGTTGCACAGCTGCAGGTAAACCATGTTTGAAACTGGTTGTAAAACTGCAGTTGAAAAACAATGCCAGGCACGCAATTAAAAGCAGCAGAGAAATAAATGCGGTAGCAATGGAAAACTGGGATCCCACTCTCTTTTTAACTAAGGTCAAAACTGCTTTCAAAATACATTTGCCAAAACTGCTTTTGCATTAAGAGTGTTTTCCTGGTATTGCATTAAGAATTGTTGTGCATTGACTGCTTGTCAGAATCAATGATTTATATATACACTAGATGACTAGTAAGGGGCGCTGTGTTGAAGCAACCTTGCCTCCATCTTGGCACTCCCCCACCGTTGTAAATATATTTTGGAAGCTATAGAAATGCATTTATTAATGTCTACATTCGTTTTTACAACACGTCTTATATTAGACACACCTTAATGCATATGTTTCAATTATATTATGTGAGCTAAACATTAAAAAAATAAAATTCAAAATATAAAAAACATTTTCCTTAAAGTATAATGAGATTACTAATGTTACTGTCCCCACTACAAAAAAAAATATAATACTTAAACACGTAATTTTGTCCTTTTAATTGAAATACTGTAGAAAGCCTCTCAATGGCCAATACATAGCATCAACAATCCATGGTTTATAGACATTGAGTAAACCAAACATTAGGAACAACTTCCTAATATTGAGTTGCACCCCCGCACTTTTGCCCTCAGAACAGCCTCAATTAGTCGGGTTATGGACTCTAAACGTGTCAAAAGTGTTCCACAGGGATGCTGGCCCATGTTGAGTCCAATGCTTCTCACGGTTGTGTCAAGTTGGCTGGATGTCCTTTGGGTGGTGGACCATTCTTAAGAGACACAGGAAACTTTTGAGCGTGAAAAACCCAGCAACGTTGCAGTTCTTGACACAACCCGGTGCGATGTTCAAAGGCACTTAAATCTTTTGTCTTGCCTATTCACCCTCTGAGTGGCACAAATACACAATCCATGTCTCAATTGCTCAATTGACTCGAGGCTTAAAAATGATTCTTTAACCTGTGTCCTCAGCTTTATCTACACTGATTTGACGTGGATTTAACAAGTGACATCAATAAAGGATCATAGCTTTTACCTGGATTCACTTGGTCAGTCTATGTCATGGAAAGAGAAGGTGTTCTTAATGTTTTGTATGCTCAGTGTATGTCATTGGTCAGAAAACATGCTTTCCTCAAATGGCCCTCCCAACTTCCTTGAGAGGATTATTACTCTCACACAGAACTCACAACAGCAAGCCATCTAGGTAAATAGGTCAACTATTCTATTATGGGGTTGTATGATTTAGTTATAATAATAACATTACATGGCAAAAAAAGTAGCACTGGAAAGTTACATCCTGAGTGATAAAGTATAGGCTTTAAATTACTTTGCTAGCAGCTACAGTAGGCTACACAACGCTGTTTGAGTTGAGCACTGTGGTGGCGCACATTATAGACTACTTAATTCCCTTCATCTGAACATTGGAGTGTCAGCAATAAATTAAATAAAATCAAACAAAAAATTGAATTTCGATTTTCAAATAGATTTCACTATTCATTGAAAAATCCCTCCATCCTTTTCCAAGTTACATTTCTGTGCTGTGCATGATATTCTCAAAGACTGTTGGCTATAGCCACAATTTTCTTTATTTGCCTCTCTCCCTTCACTGACACATGCCTTTCAGTCTGTACTTGAGTAATGTTTTGACGAAACCTTGACCCCGCCCCCCCACATCCATTTGTTAATTCTCTTTATTAAAGAAATGACACGTCATCAAAGACGCCAGGTCAGAGAATTTGAGGCAGTGCCAGGGCCAACACGCTCGACGAGTAACCTCAACCCCTACAAATCATCACGGCCACCCACCATAACAACATCTCTTTGTCAGACAGGGAACTACATCTTCTTTTTGGTTGCAACAAGAAAAGCACTGTGTCACTCTGGTTAGAATCAATTTCCCTTTTCTGACCTTGCTTTTGAAAAGATTTCTGCAAAAGCAGTAGTACGCAGTAGTACTATAGGTTATTGAATTGCACAGTTTCAAAATGTCAGAAAGGGCACACAAAGACATCTGTATGAAAGAAAATTCTAAATGCATGCACTCAAATACCCTTATACAATGAAGAATGTACAATGTCATTTCTTACTTTGTCTTGCCAGTGCCAGCGTTTTACTGCCTCGTGGTACCTTGTCCTAGTAAATGTAACCTGGGAACAGGGAATGGTGAAACACCGAGACATTAATAGAAACAAATACAGAAGCACGCAGCAATAGACTTTTAGAATCCTTCACAGTAATGCAAACTTCAAATCGTTATAAATGTACTATCAATTGGAGTGATGTATTAGGAAAAAAACTTGCCATGGTATATAAGGGGATTATTGTCCTTGGCATAATAATGTGGAGGAAATTGTCTATGTATTTTCGGAACAGGAACCATTTGGAATTGACATGTGACCGCATCTAAAAAGATACAAAATACATCTGTCAGCAAATCGAGCCATTTGTGCTCTGGATGAATCCGATTCATTACATGTACTCATTAGACTGAAAAACCCATTATTTCTCCTGTAATACATGTCATTTTCAAAATGACCATATACCCACCACTTTGACATGCATTACCTGCCCTTTTTAACACTTCACCTCCACAAACGCAATGAACAAACAAGCTCATTAAAAGGGCATTGGGCGCCAATTTTCTCAAGTATATCTATAGAGCGAAGGCTAAATTTAGCTCTGTAATCAGGTGTTCTTATGATTCTAATGGAGTCTTGCCAAGGTGCTGCGGCTGTGTGTGTCACGTGTGATCTTGGGGAAGAATGGCTACACGGCAGTATACAAGGGGAGGGTAACACTTAAGACCAATTACCGTCTTTGTGCACAGAGGGATGAATTAAAGGAAGGACATTTAGTGAGAGCCTGCTTCCTGTCAGCATGTGATGTCGCATTGGCAGCTTGCCTGCTGTCAATTACTCCGGACTCAATCAACCCAATCTCCCCAACCTCTGCCCAAGCAGAGGGAAATGTTTGTACACCCCTCTGCTGTGCCTGTGGATAGTCTCTCTGAGCATCTTGGAAGACAGGAGCTACGAAAAATGAAATGACGGTAATCCTTGATGCTAATTAGACGGCGATAATTGGCATCAATTGAGGCTGCAAAACATGGGATTCAGAGGACCTTTGGTTTCGCTCTTAGTGTTATCTTGTCTTCTTGGTGACACTAATTCATTCAGTGTGGCATCACTAAACGTTGTATGATTATACAGATGAATCCATCTACTAAATCACACACTGTAAAAGCCATCATTGAGAAGTGATGTTGAATCGATGAGAATGGCCGTTAAGCTACTGATTGATGCAGACAGAGGCCAAGCTAAGTGGATAACCTATTACGTTACACAGATATGATGTTCAGCTCACGTTTGCTCTTTCGTTGATTAAAATGGTTGACACCATGGCTACATTATCTAAATGGAGCTTTTTCATCATATAGTCCTCCAGATCCAGTGTCGCTGAAATCAGGCGTGCGTGCTCAGTCCCCTCCTGTACTCCCTGTTCACCCACGACTGCGTGGCCAAGCACGACTCCAACACCATCATTAAGTTTGCTGATGACACAACGGTGGTAGGCCTGATCACTGACAGCGATGAGACAGCCTATAGGGAGGAAGTCAGAGACCTGGCAGTGTGGTGCCAGGAAAACAACCTCTCCCTCAACGTGATCAAGACAAAGGAGATGATCGTGGACTACGGGAAAAGGAGGGCGGAACACGCCCCCATTCACATTGACGGGGCTGTAGTGGTGCGGGTTGAGAGTTTTGGTGTCCACATCACCAACAAACTATCATGGTCCAAACACACCAAGAAAGTCGTGAACAGGTCACGACAACGCCTTTTCCCCCTCAGGAGACTGAAAATATTTGACATGGGTCCACAGATCCTCAATAAGTTCTACAGCTGCACCATCGAGAGCATCCTGACAGGTTGCATCACCACCTTGTATGCTACAGAGGGTAGTGCGTACGGTCCAGTACATCACAGGGGCCAAGTTTCCTGCCATCCAGGACCAATATACTAGGCGGTGTCATAGGAAGACCCCACAAAATGGTCAAAGACTCCAGTCACCCAAGTCATAGACTGTTATCTCTGCTACCGCACGGCAAGCGGTACCGGAGCACCAAGTCTAGGTCCAAAAGGCTCCTTAACAGCTTCTACCCCCAAGCCATAAGACTGCTGAACAGTTAATCAAATGGCCACCCGGACTATTTGCATTGACAACCCCCCTTTGTTTACAGCTACTCGCTGTTAATTATCTATGCATAGTCACTTTACCCCCACCTACATGTACAAATTACCTCGACTAACCTGCACCCCAACACATTGGCTCAGTACTGGTACCCCCTGTATATAGCCTCATTAAAACGACATTGTTGGTTAAGGGCTTGTAAGTAAGCATTTCACGGTAAGGTCTACTACACCTGTTGTATTCGGCGCATGTGGCAAATAACATTTGATTTGTATAGTTTGATCACTGTAGTTGTACTGTGCATGGCAAAACTGGGTTGTATTCATTAAGCACCAAACCGTAGAAAACATACTGAAACAGGGAGTAACTACTTGGACTTGTCCAATAAGAAATGGTCATTTCCGTTTCTGTTGCAAAATGTTTGAAAATGTTTTCCATTGCATGCCCTGATGAATAAGACCCTGGTAATGGATCTTGTACTAAGCTAAATGGGTACTCAATTACTTCGACGTAGTTGTACATGGCCAGGTCTGCGATGGCATGGTCGTCTGGGACACGGACTCTAGTGTACTCAGGCAGAACAGCACCTGAAAGAACCAGAATGAATAGAATATATAAAGTAGAAGATATATTTTCCCAACATCCACAGACACACACAGGTACATGAAATGAAAGATGCATTTTCAGCTCCACCAACAAAACAAACTCATTTAGCTGGTTGCTGTAGAAGTACTTTGACGTCAGGGGAAATGGATTTGAATGCTTTGATCCTCTGGCTGTCAAAGTACATTTGCTGTGCAGTCTGTAATGTGCAGTGTCCTCACTGTAATGTGCAGTTCACTCACTGAAGTCTTCGTTGAGCTGGTCCATGATTTCATTGAAAACAAGGCAGTCTTCAAAGCCCTGGAAATAAGCTTAGTTAACTATTTGTTTCAAATGATATTGAATCAACAATATTTTGGAAATGAAATTAAATGAAAGTGTCATATTTTATAATAATAAGAATAATAATGTGTCCTGTCCAGGGGGTGTACTCGCTACAGAAACAGGCACCCCTGCTCCTATCAGCCCTTCCGGCTCGCACAAGCCAAGGCTCAAGCAAGGCTACTTACTTATACCACTTAGCAGAGACTTTTATCCGGAAGAACTTACAGAACAGTTTCCACATTTCCTTCTGTTACAGCCTGAATTCAAAATCAATTATTTTAGAAATAGAAAACGTGTTTTTAGAAATTTTTGCAAAAGTATTGAAAATTAAATACAAACATATCTCCTTTACATATATATCCCTGAGTGGTTTCCTTTGTCTCCGGCAAGTGAGTTAGGAAGGACGCCTGTATTTTTATAGTGACTGGGTGTATTGATACACCATCCAAAGTGTAATTAATAACTTCATCATGCCCAAAGGGATATTGAATGGCTGCTTTTTTACCCATCTACCAATAGGTTCCCTTCTTTGCAATTTATTGGAAAACCTCCCTGGTCTTTGTGGTTGAATATTGGTTTGAAATTCACTGCTCAGCTGAGGAACCTTACAGATAATTGCATGTGTGGGGTACAGAGATGAGGTAGTCATTAAAAAATCATATTAAACAATATATTGCACACAAAGTGCAACTTACTATGTGACTTGTTAAGCAGATTTTTACTCCTGAACTTATTTAGGGTTGCCATAACAAAGGAGTTGAATACTTATTGACTCAAGACATTTCAGCTTTTCATTTTTAATAAATAAAAACATACTCCCACTTTCACATTATGGGGTATTGTGTGTAAGCCAGTGACAAAAAAGCAAGAAATGAATTAATACAAAATTTAGGCTGTAACACAAACATTTTGGAAAAAGCAAAGGGGGTGTGAATACTTTCTGCTTTTACTTTGGGAAGGCACTGTATGTGCTAAGAGACACAGTGAAACTATGACCTTGGCCCTATGACCTTGCTAGCGCCATGCTCGTAACTGAGCCACACAGGACCGCACAGGGCTCATATCTTCCATCCTCCTCCCCCTCTTGCTGTTCCCCTCTGTATATACTACATATACTTCTACTTACTGCGTTCATCCCCTGACCATAGAATGGCACCACAGCGTGAGCTGCATCCCCCATAAGGACACACTTATCACTAAGGTGATATGGAGAGCACTTCACGGACACCATGGCCTGGGCTGGTAGACGGAAATAATCCCTCTTAAGAGCATCCCTGTGAAAGAGGGTAGCAGAGAGACACACAATGACTGCTATGACATTGATATGCATAGTGTATGGTACATGCTGATTTCTTGTGCAGCTACACTGCAGGACCTTATCCATGCGCGTTTTTTCAACCATTTTATCTAATGAGAGAAGAATATGGTCATTTTCTCCGGCATTGCATTGGCAGAGGAGGGCGGCTAGAATGAAAAAACAAACACATCAGCTAGTTGTGTTATATTGTAGGTGTTACATTCTTTATTTTAAAAGAAATGACATCATTTAACTGTGGATTTAGACAGTGGGTGGGGGGTGGGGGGGTCTAAAAGAAAACAGCAATTAAGCTGTTTCTCCTGCTGCCTTTCAAGTCAACCCTGAAAAGACCTATACGAGTTACACACCTCAGCTGCAACATGCTGTTCAGCTCAAATAAAAAAACTCAGCTCTCCAGGCTATGTAATGGTGGGTCAGTAACTTCACCCTCGAGATGATGGATGTGGTTTGACCTGCCCTGATGCAATAAAAAATGGAAGTGGGCCGGAGGGATGAAAGGAAGGATAGATGGAGGGATACGGGGAGGGGAGGGAAAGTCACTTACGCTCCTATTAGTGGGATGGCGTCGGGGAAGTATTTCTGGAAGAACTCAATGACCTGGTCGCCCGTGGTGACATTTTCAAACTCGTCAAAAGGCATGAAGAGTGTGCAGGTGAAAGTCTTGTCCTGAGAACAAACAGTATGGAAGATTAACACAGTAAGCCTAACAAATGGATGCTTCACATGAACTGATGGATGTGGCGCAGCGAGATGGTGATGGTGGGTGTGTTAGCAGGCCAGTCTATCCTAGGAGTCCTAGGAGTGTCGCTACCTTGGCGGCAATGCAGTGCATTTTTCACCATCCTCCCAATGCACCCTTGAGCTGTACTGAGTGACAGTGCTAATATACCCTTGAATGAGGTGCATTAACCTGGCCACACTCAAACAGAACAGCTGTTCCTCTTTCGCTGAATAGGCCAGAACTTTAATAATGGTATTAATAGTAGCAGTGGTGGAGGCTAAGAGGTGGGATTACTGCCTATCTGCCATAAATGCTTTGCTGACATTTTGTGGGAGCGTTCGCCTCTGTTGAAAAGTAGGGCTCGACCTGTGGGACCCAGGGTATTTGAGAAGTGAAGATGTTGGTGAAAAAGTTTGGTGGCTAAAAAGTTCATTTTAGATAAAGTGAATGTCTAGATCTGGACCAGGAGAACTGTGTTCTGAGGTCAAGGGTCAAATATCCCTGTTTACACTGTGACCTCCTGCAGGTGATTAGCCAGTTTTGCAATGTGACATATAAATATGTAATTAAAGTGACATACTGAATAACGAATATGGCAGCTCAGGTGACATTTAACTGCAATGTTTAAATTACACTATTTTGACATTTTCGAATGAGTCCATATTGTCCTATACATTAGATCTACATTATCCCTTTCGTACTAAGGCATTTTCCATTAAACTTTACCATACCGCTAACTTTTTCGTCCTTTTCCTTATATCTGAAAGGTATTGCCGGTATCAAAGCCGTATCTCCGCCTAATGACCTTGTAATAATTTTGGTCAATGGAGCCACAATGCTGAGGCGTCATTGGCACCACTACACTCTTAAACTCTTGATGGTTGCTAGGCAGCGCCAGTTAACCATCCTCCTCCTCCACTTCTCCCATCTCTTTGCATAGCTCACCACTAAGTATGCGCTGTTTTCTTAACCACAACTAGAAGGATCCATAAAGAATTACTGTGGGAATAAATATCACTGAATGATTCAAATATTGGAATAGAGTAGGCTAATGCAATTGAAGGCACAAATCAAATTGTAGCTTACTGAAACTCCCAAAGTCATCCAATTATTGGAATAAATTTGAAGCAATAGCCTACCCGTATGTGGTCAACATTGATGAACATTTCAGCACCGTTTTGATTGGGACAGCGCCATCATGCTGCTTTGAAACAAGCGTGGGGACTTGTCTTAATAAATCAATGAATGTCAGATTTCACTGAATCCCCATTTGGACATTGGTTAGGCTATGCTGGTTTGATTTGAATTAGGCTGTGGAAATGTTAAGTTTGAGGCGAGTGCTGCTCATGATCATCTTGTCAAGTTTTGCTCTTCACAACGCTTCGTAGCCTAGGCCTACTCCTGACCACAAAAACAAAAGCCTGTGACTTCACTGACTTGTCTCAATCAATGTGATTTTGTTTCACTGAATCTCCAGCTGTATATTTGGTTAATTCTCAGGCTGGGCAAATACGTGGAGGTGGTATAGCTCATCTATTTGTTTGTTCATCTATCACTGATCAGAAACATGAAAAATGAACACAAGACTCACATGCTTTTGAAAATAGGATTGCTATTATTTTCCTTTGGAATCATGATGAAGACACTCTCAATGTAAGGCCCTACGCCTACTCCCTAACAAAGCGGAGTGGGTTAGAAAGAGATGAGGCTTCGACTCTGTTTAAAAATGTCACTTTTTTTGGGCAGCGGTTCCACACATTTCCATGACACAAGTTGTGTGGGGAAAAATATTATTTGTATTTTATTCTGTTATATTTCATTATATTCTTACAACAAAATATATGTGTGTTGACTACGATCGGGTAGGTGTGTCTTGTCTGTTTAATGAACAAAATAGTGTTACCTCCATTAATTTGGAAGTAACATAATTAAACTAACAATATACAATTCTATTGTTTTGAAAATAACTTGTATTAGTCTTATAATGTTTATTAGGACCTGCCAAAAGCCGGGTGTACACAATGATTTTGGCCCCGATTTTGCTGTCCCAGACAAGTTTTTGAGATCATAGAAAAAAAAAACACATCGTTGCCTACTCGGGGTACCCGGCCGTCACCATTTAATGTGAGCGGGTCAGAGATGCAATCTGAGGGCTGGCGAGCTCATCTTTGAGCAGTCGCAGACGTCCCTATATTTTCAAACATGTTTGATTTCATCGCCACAAAATCTGCAATGCTCTTGTAGTGTGAGATGTGCAACAACAAGTTTTGAGAATGGTGATCAGCAATAGCCAATAAGAGCTCGCCAGGAAGAAGCCAGTGAGATGATGTTATTTCACATCACCCAGAATGTGTAGAATCTCGAGCAGGAGCCATACTTGCCTTTAACCAAAGCCAAAGACAAAGTGTTAAATCATTACAGCTCTGAAGTTCACAAGCAATGTTCTTCAATTCAAAATGTTGTCTATATTTTAACTCTTGTATGGCAAGCGTGAATGTCTGACTGAATATGTTTAAGAGGCTGCTTTGAGCCACAGCTCATTGTAGCTACGTTAAATCTAATCACATCATCACATCATTGTTTCCTCGAGACAGCGTGGTATCGAGAATCCTCATGACCAAGTGAAGAATCTTGTAGTGTGACGCCCGGTCTTTGCCACATTGTTAAGTGCGCGCACCACTACGATGGCAAGTAAAACATATATTTTTTTTTAATACAGGAAAGACGGTTGTTTAATGTGAGAGGCTCAGTGATGTTATGACTTTGAAAGTCGTGTAACATACACCTGGCTTAAATGAAATAATGGATTGATACTCAATGGATTTATTAAAATATACGCCCACCCACATCTGCACACCAGTATTACCACTCGTCTCCGGCACGCTGGCATGTGCACGGTATAAAAAGCACATGCAGGCAAGAATGTTGTTAAAATGGGCCTGTTTGTAAGGGTTAAATAAAAAGCCTTATGAGGCCTCCCGAGTGGCGCATCGATCTAAGGCACTGCATCGCAGCCGTCCGCGACCGGGAGACCCATGAGGCGACGCCCAATTAGCCCAGCGTCGTCTGGGTTAGGGGAGAGTTTGGCCGGGGTGTCCTTGTCCCATCGCGCTCTAGCGACTTCTGTGCCGGGCCGGGTGCATGCACGCTGACAGTCGCCAGTTGTACAGTGTTTCCTCCGACACATTGGTGCAGCTGGATTCCGGGTTAAGCGGGCAGTGTGTCAAGAAGCAGTGCGGCTTGGCAGGGTCATGTTTCAGAAGACGCATTGCTCTCTACCTTCGCCTCTCCCGAGTTGGTACGGGAGTTGCAGCGATGGGACAAGACTAATAAAAATCACTATATCTCTTTAGAGCCATTTTCTCATACTGTATTCACTTCACAAAATAACCTCTCCAACGTGTTTAAACTCACCTACCTTCTATTATCAAGTTTAGCACATGATAATGAAGCTGAGAGGATAGATAGAGTAGGTAGACGAGGGTCAACAAAACACAGTGTTCTATTTATACTCACCAAGTTTGGCAGAGCAATCATCATGAATGTGTTGCGTGGCCATATGTGCAGATAATTAGGCTTCATGGCAAACTGGGAGCAAAGTAAAAGAAATGACGGCATTATAACAGTATAAAGAAGGTAAACACATTATATACAACAGACACAGTAGCTTTGCATTAACCAAAGGTTGATCAACAAACGAGATGACACCTGATACCCTATGAAATACTATGCTGATACAATGAACATTCTCTGATGAAGGTTGACTGACAGGAAGCTAAGTTATTAAAATAAATGTGCATCTGACTGGTAGTGTGCAGAGACTTGTTCCTGTTGATACAATGAACTATAAAACATATCAGTTCAGATTTAGGTTGACATAGTATTTTATTTCAAATACTTTTAGTGTTTGACTGAGCCTGACTGGTGTGGCGGATGGGTGGGGTATACACTTTTTGGGACTATAGCATTGGTTCCATTGCACCAGGAAAGCTCATTGAAGTGTAGCTTAAGTATTTGAAAGAACATTTAAAACTATTTGAAACATGGGTTGTATTCAAAAAAATTCTTAGAGTAGGAGTGCTGATCTAGGATCAGGTCCCCTCTGTCCATATAATTTTATTCATTATTATCTAAAAGGCAAAACTGATCCTAGCACTGCTACTCCGAGATTGTTTTTGAATATGGCCCCTGATCTGATCCTGTGCCATGTTCTGAGCATCAGAGGACCAACCTCTCCATTGATGGGGGGCATGGTGAGCTCCAGGTACCCATGGGGGATGTAGGTCTGACTGAAGTTGAAACGGCTCTGTCGGAGGAACTGTTTCCGGATGGCAGAGAACGCTCCATCACACCCCACAATCAAGTCTGCCTGGATCTCCTCCTTTGCACCATCAGCCCTAAGACACACCATACAGTACCACCAACATCATTCCACAAATAGATGCTATTACATTTGTAATGAATGAAATGTGATAATTGAACAACTTCAATGTCAATAAAGTTGTCAGTTTATAATTAATTTGAAATAGGTAGAATGTTAGTGAATAAGCCCTGAATTAATATTTCACTGTGTGACAGTGCTAATTCTCACAGCGGTAGGGAGGTTTTACTGCTAATTTGGTTGTAAATTGTATGACACAATTACCTCAAGGCCACCCAATTACAGACCAATAACAAAGTAATGCATAGAGGCTTAAAAGCAACACGTATATTATAACCCTATGACACATATGGTGTTGGACACACACACTAGGCCACATGCAATTAAATGCAGGAACACAGAGTCCAACCAAAAACAATAAAACAAGAACATGGCAACTTTAGAGAGCACTTTAGAAAGAGAGAGAGAGATATAGAGAGTGAGAATGTGAGTGTGTGATTAACTATTTACCTGAGAAAGGTCATCGCCCCTGTTTCAGTGCTCCAGTTGAGTAGTTTGTGGGCGAAGTTCAGCTTTGTGTTTGAATACGTCTCTGCCGCTGCAGTTACAGAACAAAGCATTACAAAAATACACTTACATGACACAGCAAACATTGGGCAAAACCTTACAAAAAGAGGGGGGGGGCAAGGATCGACTACCTTTAAGCAATAAGGCACGAGGGGATGTGGTATATGGCCAATATACTATGGCTAAGGGCTGTTCTTAGGGAGGTTTTTTGTTAAGTCCATGCAATTCTACACATTTTGCAATGAGGCAGAGAGAAGATTTCGCAATTTTATAACAGATTTCATGCAATTCTACACATTTTTGCAATAGTTTGGAGAGAAATGTTTGCAGTTTTTAATATATTTGTGTGAGACTGACCAAAAAGATTTACTGGGGCCGCCATCGACTACGATAACAAGTTTAGATTGCTAAATTAGTTTAGCGTCCAGCTATCTAAAAAATGTAAGCCGACATGGGCTGATTGACTGACTATCAGTGACTGACATAACAAGAGAAAAACTGCTGATTCACAACCAAATTTCTAAATCTTGTGTATTCTACTATTCTAACTGGCAACAGTAAGTTCAGACCCCAACTGATCAGAGGGCCTTCAAAAGGAGGGACGCTGCCAGTTGCCCAACCCTGATATGGACTATTAGAAAACCCATAAGAGAAACCCCTATGTGTCTCATTAGTCAGACGAATCATGCTCTCACTAACCTATTATCTCTACCCCAAGGCTGTGGAGCTTCATTTAACATATTTTTAGGCCCCAAAAAATACCTTACATTTCAAGTTTTATTAGTTGTATGTACAGGATTGTCACGACTGTGACGGATGGTGGCGCCCCTCCTCGGCCGGGCGGGGCTCGGCGGTCGTCGTCGCCGAACTACTAGCTGCCATCGATCCCTGTTTTGTTTCACTTTCGTTTGGTTAGGTCTAGGTAGGCACGCACCTGTTTTGGGTTAGTCATTAGAAAGGGGGGGTTATTTAGGTTAGCGTAGGATGTATGGTTTTTGTACGTGATTGTGTTTCTCTGTTTGCTTTGCTTAGTGACACTCTGATTTTGTATTTTGCAGTAGTGCGTGTGTTTGCACCAACAGTGTTTTGTCCCCTGTGTTTGGGGCACCTTGTTTTGTTGTGCGCTTTGATCGCTGTTTTGGGAAGGCTTGTGTTTTTGCCGTTGTGCTTATTAAAGCCACTACCCTGTATCGCAGCTTCCTGCATTTGATTCCTCACCCACTACACCCAAGCCTGACAGAAATCACGTACCCTAACGTAATGGAGTCAGCAGGAGCTTCAGCGCCAGCCATGTCCATGGAGGAAACCGTGGACCAACACTCTACCCTGCTCCACCGGCTGGGTAACGCCATGGATCAGGTGTTGGCGCGCCTGGAGAGCTGGGACCGACGCGCTCTCGGCCCCCCGAACGCGGCAGTCCAACAGCCTGCGCCCCCCCCAGCACCCACAGCTCCCAGTACCGGTGGGGTGAAGCTCGCCCCCCCCAGGGAGTACGATGGAACGGCCGCTGGGTGTAAGGGCTTCTTACTCCAGTTGGAGTTATACCTGGCGACCGTTCGTCCCCCTCCCTCGGGGGAGGAGAGCGTCAGCGTCCTCGTCTCCTGTCTCACGGGTAAGGCCCTGGAATGGGCAAACGCCGTGTGGGACAGTCCGGACTCAGCCAGGGACAACTACCCAGAGTTCACCCGCCGCTTTCGGGCAGTATTCGATCATCCCCCGGAGGGGAGAGCGGCGGGTGAGCGGCTGTTTCACCTGAGGCAGGAGACGAGGAGCGCGCAGGATTTCGCTCTCGAGTTCCGGACCCTGGCCGCGGGAGCAGGGTGGAATGAGAGGGCCCTTATAGACCACTACCGTTGTAGTTTGAGGGAGGACGTCCGCCGGGAATTAGCCTGTCGGGACACGACTCACACACTGGACCAACTGGTGGATCTGTCCATCCGACTGGACAATCTGCTGGCCGCCCGCGGACGTCCGACCCGGGCCCTGCTCATTCCACCCTCCAGCCCTCCTGCTCCCACGCCTATGGAGATAGGGGGGGCAGCAGCCAGGAAGACTGGAGGGGGGGGTCGCTCCTGCACCTCATGTGGTCGCAGAGGGCACACTGTGGACCGGTGCTGGGGAGACTCCCCTAGGAGTCCAGACGGCAGGCAGAGCGCTCCTTTGACACCTCAGGTGAGTCAGCACCAGCCTCACCCAGAGCCCCCTGTACGTCACATGTATGTGTCAGTGTCTTTCCCTTGTTTCTCCCCTCACTCCCGGTTTAAGGCGCTAGTCGATTCAGGCGCAGCAGGGAGTTTTATGGACCGTGGGGTCGCGGCTAAGTTAGGGATTCCCCTGGTCCAGTTGGACCAACCCTTCCCCATACACGACCTAGACAGTCGACCACTAGGGTCGGGGCTGGTCAGGGAGGTCACTGTACCTCTGATCATGGTAATGCGGGGGGGTCATGAGGAGCGGATTAGTCTTTTCCTCATCGATTCCCCAGCGTTTCCAGTGGTTCTAGGGATTCCCTGGCTAGCCACTCACAACCCTAAGATTTCGTGGGGACAGAGGGCTCTTAAGGGGTGGTCAAATGAGTGCTCGGGCAGGTGCATAGGAGTTTCCATCGGTGCGACTACGGTGGAGAGTCCAGACCAAGTCTCCACCGTGCACATTCCCTCAGAATATGCCGATTTGGCTATCGCCTTCAGTAAAACGAAGGCGACCCAATTACCACCTCATCGACGAGGAGACTGTGCGATAAACCTCCAGGTGGGCGCTGCCCTTCCTCGTAGTCACGTTTATCCCCTGTCTCAGGAGGAGACAGCGGCTATGGAGACATACGTCACTGAATCCTTGAGGCAGGGATACATTCGGCCATCTCACTCACCCGTCTCCTCGAGCTTCTTTTTCGTGAAGAAGAAGGAGGGGAGGGAGGTCTGCGCCCGTGCATTGACTATAGAGGTCTAAATGCCATCACAGTGGGTTTCAGTTACCCACTACCTCTCATCGCCTCGGCGATGGAGTCATTTCACGGGGCGCGCTTCTTCACGAAATTGGATCTCAGGAGCGCATATAATCTGGTGCGTATCCGAGGAGGGGACGAGTGGAAAACTGCATTTAGTACCACATCTGGCCATTATGAGTACCTCGTCATGCCGTATGGGTTAAAGAATGCTCCCGCAGTCTTTCAATCCTTTGTGGACGAGATTCTCCGGGACCTGCTCGGTCAGGGTGTAGTGGTGTACATCGATGACATTCTGGTCTACTCCGCTACACGCGCCGAGCATGTGTCTCTGGTGCGTAAAGTGCTTGGGCGACTGGTGGAGCATGACCTATACGTCAAGGCTGAGAAATGTGAGTTTTCCAAACCAGCCGTCTCTTTCTTGGGGTATCGCATTTCCTCATCAGGGGTAGTGATGGAATGTGACCGCGTCTCAGCCGTGCGTAATTGGCCGACTCCCACCACGGTGAAGGAGGTGCAGCGGTTTTTGGGATTTGCCAATTACTACCGGAGGTTTATCCGGGGCTTTGGGCAGGTGGCGGCTCCCATTACCTCACTGTTGAAGGGGGGCCCGGTGCGGTTGCAGTGGTCCGCGGAGGCGGACAGGGCCTTTAGTCGTCTGAGGGTTTTGTTCACCGACGCCCCGGTGCTGGCGCACCCGGACCCCTCTTTGCCCTTCATAGTGGAGGTGGACGCGTCCGAGGCTGGGGTAGGAGCCGTGCTGTCCCAGCGCTCGGGCGCCCCCCCCCAAGCTCCGCCCCTGCGCCTTCTTCTCTAGGAAGTTGAGTCCGGCGGAGCGTAACTATGATGTGGGGGACAGGGAGCTGTTGGATGTGGTCAGAGCCCTGAAGGTGTGGAGACATTGGCTTGAGGGGGCGCGCCCCTTTTCTCATCTGGACTGACCACCGCAATCTGGAGTACATCCGGGCGGCGAGGAGACTGAACCCGCGTCAAGCCAGGTGGGCGATGTTCTTTACGAGATTTCGGTTTAACATCTCGTATATCCCAGGTTCCCGGAACACTAAGGCCGACGCACTGTCTCGTCTCCATGACGCCGAGGAACGGTCCACCGAGCCCACGCCCATCCTTCCAGCCTCCTGCCTGGTGGCACCGGTGGTCTGGGAGGTGGACGCGGACATCGAGCGGGCGTTAAGGACGGAGCCTACTCCTCCGCAGTGTCCAGTGGGTCGTAAATACGTTCCGCTCGGTGTTCGCGATCGGCTGATTCGGTGGGCTCACACGCTTCCCTCCTCGGGTCACCCAGGGGTTGAGCGGACAGTGCGTGGTCTTAGTGGGAGATACTGGTGGCCCACCTTGGTGAAGGACGTGAGGCACTATGTCTCCTCCTGTTCGGTGTGCGCTCAGAGTAAGGCTCCCAGGCACCTGCCTAGAGGGAAATTACAACCCCTCCCGGTTCCACAACGACCATGGTCCCACCTGGCGGTGGATTTCTCGACCGATCTCCCGCAGTCTCAGGGCAACACTACGATCCTGGTCGTTGTGGACCGGTTTTCTAAGTCCTGCCGTCTGATTCCGTTACCCGGTCTTCCTACGGCCCTGCAGACCGCGGAAGCCTTATTCACCCACGTCTTCCGGCACTACGGGGTGCCCGAGGATATCGTCTCAGATCGAGGCCCCCAGTTCACGTCCCGAGTGTGGCGGGCGTTTATGGAGCGGCTGGGGGTTTCGGTCAGTCTGACCTCGGGGTTTCACCCCGAAAGTAATGGGCAGGTGGAAAGGGTAAACCAGGAGGTGGGCAGGTTCCTGCGGTCCTATTGCCAGGACCGGCCAGGGGAGTGGGCAAGGTTCGTGCCATGGGCCGAAATGGCTCAGAACTCTTTGCGCCACTCCTCCACCAACATGTCACCATTCCAATGTGTGTTGGGTTATCAGCCGGTCCTGGGGCCATGGCATCAGAGCCAGACGGAGGCCCCTGCGGTGGAGGAATGGGTGCAGCGCTCAAGGGAGACCTGGAACGCTGTGCAGGAATCCCTGGAACGAGCCAGGGAGCGACAGAAAGCGAGCGCTGACCGGCACCGCAGCGAGGCCCCCGTGTTCACCCCAGGGGAGAGAGTCTGGCTCTCGACCCGGAACCTGCCCCTCCGCCTGCCCTGCCGGAAGCTGGGTCCGCGGTTTGTGGGGCCATTTAAAGTCCTGAGGAGAATAAACGAGGTGTGTTACAGATTACAACTTCCTTCTTATTATCGTATTAACCCCTCGTTTCATGTGTCTCTCCTCAGGCCGGTGGTAGCTGGTCCGCTGCAGGAAAATGAGGTACGGGAGGTCCCTCCACCCCCCCTGGACATCGGGGGGGCCCCGGCGTACACAGTCCGATCCATCTTGGACTCCAGACGCCGGGCGAGGGGCCTGCAGTACCTCGTGGACTGGGAGGGGTACGGCCCGGAGGAGAGGTGCTGGGTACCGGTGGAGGACATACTGGACCCAGCGCTCACCCGGGAGTTCCACAGCCTCCATCCGGATCGCCCTGCGCCTCGCCCTCCGGGGCGTCCTCGAGGTTGGCGACGGCGCGCTGCGGGAGCCGCGCGTCAGGGGGGGGAGTACTGTCACGACTGTGACGGATGGTGGCGCCCCTCCTCGGCCGGGCGGGGCTCGGCGGTCGTCGTCGCCGAACTACTAGCTGCCATCGATCCCTGTTTTGTTTCACTTTCGTTTGGTTAGGTCTAGGTAGGCACGCACCTGTTTTGGGTTAGTCATTAGAAAGGGGGGTTATTTAGGTTAGCGTAGGATGTATGGTTTTTGTACGTGATTGTGTTTCTCTGTTTGCTTTGCTTAGTGACACTCTGATTTTGTATTTTGCAGTAGTGCGTGTGTTTGCACCAACAGTGTTTTGTCCCCTGTGTTTGGGGCACCTTGTTTTGTTGTGCGCTTTGATCGCTGTTTTGGGAAGGCTTGTGTTTTTGCCGTTGTGCTTATTAAAGCCACTACCCTGTATCGCAGCTTCCTGCATTTGATTCCTCACCCACTACACCCAAGCCTGACAAGGATACACATGGTATACACCGTCCAACTAAATTCTTACTTGCATGTTCGTTCTCGACAATGCAACAACAACAAGAAATATTACAATATAAGAATACATACAAAGTAAACGGCTCAGTAGAATAGAATAAACATTTTAGCATAAGTATAACACAGGAAGGCCCAATTTATAGTCCAATATTTACACGTTGTTTTGGGGAAAGGAGGGATTGGGGGAAAGTATTTAAATTGTACAGTGTTTAACGTCTAAGTCTTCATGCACTTTAATGAGAACCATGAAAATACATTAAACCCAGGGAAAATCTATATATTACAGATTGTATTAAAATGATTTTTTAAATGTCAGTGGTTGTGGAAAGAAAGAGACACATCTCTATTTAACCTTAAACTTTACAGATGGTTTTAAGACTTTTTAAAAGCACATCAAATCAAACTTTATTTGCCACATGCGCCAAATACAAGTGTAGACTTTACCGTGAAATGCTTACTTACTTAACCAACAGTGCAGTTCAAGAAGAAGAAAATATTTACCAAGTAGGCTAAAATTAAAAGTAATAATAAAAAGTAACACAATAAGAATAACAATAACAAGGCTATATACAGGGGGCACCGGTACCGAGTCAGTGTGCAGGGGTGCAGCCTAGTTGAGGTAATCTGTACATGTAGGTGGGGTGGGGGGGGGGGGGTGGGGGGGTCAATGTAAATTGTCCGGTGGCGATTTTTCTGAATTGTTCAGCAGTCTAATGGCTTGGGGGTAGAAGCTGTTGAGGAGCCTTTTGATCCTAGACTTGGCGCTCCGGTTACCGTGTGGTAGCAGAGAAAACAGTCTAAAAATTGGGTGACTGGAGTCTCTGACAATTTGATGGGCTTTCCTCTGACACCGCCTATTATATAGGTCCTGGATGGCAGGAAGCTTGACCCCAGTGATGTACTGGGCCGTTCGCACTACCCTCTGTAGTGCTTTACGTTCAGATGCCATACCAGGCGGTGTTGCAACCGGTCAGGATGCTCTCGATGGTGCAGCTGTAGAACCTTTTGAGGATCTGGGGCCTCAAGCCAAATCTTTTCAGTCTCCTGAGGGGGAAAAGGTTTTGTCATGCCCTCTTCACGACTTTCTTGGTATGTTTGGACCATGATAGTTCGTTGGTGATGTGGACACCAAGGAACTTGAAACTCTCGACCCGCTCCACTACAGCTCCCTTCCTGTTTCATTACATTGGTGTCAGAAGTGGGATCGGACCTTGCATCCACGACAATGCGTGTGCTTGGCCGGTGAGCGAGTTCCTGTAAGACGTAGAGTCGCAAGCTTGCGCGAGGGCGCACAATTTGAAAGGAGGGAGTAGTGTAATGACCCTGGGTTTATAAGCGCGGATGTCGACTCTGCCGCACGAGCATGCTTTTGCGGCACAGTTGATAGCGCGCTGGACCTCGGGCTAGAAGGTCGAGGGTTCGAAGCCTGCTCCCTGCCTGTTTCATTACAATATCATTATTTTATCGATAGGAGTGGGGAAAAAAGTGTTTATGCATTCATAAGCACACCAAAGACGGCGTTAACAATAAGTAATACAATAAATACGCACTTCAACAAGCCCATTTAACGCCATAGCCTGCTGAATTTGCAAGCTAACTTTTCTTTCATTTTGATTTCGGCATAAATTAAAAATGTGGCACTGACTCGCCCATAGACAGATGTTTCAGCATTGCCTCAATGAAGAGTCTGGCGTTCGACTAGGTATGTGCGACATCCACTCGCAGTTCCAAACCTGCTAGAGTTAGCGGCAGGCGGACAAGCAATAGCCACTGTTGTAGTATGGATGAAGCCTAAACTGGAATGTGAATCTAACTGAAGCTGGCTAGCTTTAGAAAACCCAGAGTAGATCTTTCTTCAATAGAAGTATACCCCTCAGGCGTTATGGGAATAAGGATTTTCATTCTCCTACCTGACAACAGTTCTTTGTTGAGGTTGGCTCTGTCGACAGACAGGATGTACTGAAAAGAGAACAGGCTGTTACAGTACCTCTCAACTACACAGAATAATGTGACCCTGTAACACTGACACCATCACTTTTTTTATACAAAAACATACTTATGAAAATGTCAACAATGAATACATTTCAAATACATTTAGAAGCAATGCTCGGGAGTCTTAAAACATTCAGTGACTGAAATGTGAGTGGGATCGGGGAGTTTGTCTATTGTCTAGTAAGAGTTACTGAGTTGATAGCATGAGTAAGCTTTGGTTCAAATCATCTTTTGAAGTGTTGAGTGGATGGGATAATTGATTTAGTGGAACATCCATCGGAAGTGCCCTTTTTACTTGAACAATTGGGTAGAATAAAATCCCTCTCTTTCCCACGGAAGAAATAAATACTTCTCGAATTAGCTAGCATGTCTTCTCCCTCCACCCCTTTACCCATCACCACTCTCTGCCTAGCCGACCTCCCCTAATTATTTCCCATAACCTTTTTATATGTCTGATCGTGTCTCCTCTTTTGTTATTCACTTTTTCCTCGTCTACATTTTTTCCTAGCATCCTGTCTTCCCACTTCTCTTAATGACAGAGGGATTACTGAGTTTAGTGGGCTACTATGAAGATATTTGCCTAAATATAGTTCCTCTTTAAAGACAGAATAGAACAGAGGTTAACCCCTTTCAAAAACACGACTCCCAACAGCTCTGTGTAGACAATAGGGCTCCCCTCCATCATCATATTGCAGGGTACCTGTCCTGAGCTGATTATCACCTTTAATATGGGGTGGAATTACAGCTCATGTCATCTATCATAGGTACAGAACCAAACAGAAACATGTGACAATGTTGGTAAGTTTACACCACACTGGACAAGACAGGTGTTCGAATATTATAATTTCAAAAACTTTAGCTGTGCTTGATTGAGCTTGCTTGTTGAAATACTATTTGAAATAATGTCTGCAATGGTCACGGTGGGATGGTGTACATTTAACAGTGTTGTCTGAAGTCATAAACTTTGTAACAGATGAAAAAGCTTCCTCTCAAGCGAAAATAAATAACACTTACCTGGGGGGGTGACAGGTACATTGGGCTTTGTTTCAGGTCTGTATTATGACCCTCCTTGACCTCAGCAGCCACTGTGACCAGCGCAGACACGAGTTCAAATACTAGTTGTACTCTTTCAAATACTTTAAGCATTTGCTTTAGTCTGCATGGAGTGCCAAGTAGGCAGGGTTTGCACTTTGGCGATTTTTCTCTTGGTTCCATTTCACAAAGCAAGCTCAATAAAGCACAGCTAAAGTATTTCAAATTATAGTATTTTACCACAGGTCTGGTTACATCTCAAATGAACACCTATTCACAAAATTAACAATGATTGGTTTAAAGATATAATCCGCAGTAAGGGAAAAAGCGCCACTGCTGCCCCATGGCCGTTGTTATTTTTTGATGAAGCAGAGCTGGGGAGCATCTCGCATTGTTGTAAAACAGTGCAGTTCATTTGCTGCTGTTCTATCACACGTGCAATGATGAAAGAGCGAGAAAAAAATCAATGTTATTGTAATATCGCAAACGGACGTGGCAGTTTCACCATTAAAGATTCCAGCTTTAACTGACTATTCACACTGTGAGAACCTACAGTACCAGTCAAAGGTTTGGACACACCTACTCATTCAAGGGTTTTTCTTAATTTTTTTCCTACATTGTAGAATAATAGTGAAGACATCAAAACTATGAAATAACATATGGAATCATGTAGTAACCAAAACAGTGTTAAACAAATCAAAAAGTATTTTAGATTCTTCAAAGTAGCCACCTTTTGCCTTGATGACAGCTTTGCAAACTCTTAACCAGCTTCACCTGGAATGCTTTTCCAACAGTCTTGAAGGAGCTCTCACATATACTGAGCACTTGTTGGCTGCTTTTCCTTCACTCTTCGGTCCAACTCAGCCCAAACCACAATCAATTGGGTGATTGTGGAGGCCAGGTCATCTGATGCAGCACTCAATCACTCTCCTTATTGGTCAAATAGCACTTACACAGCCTGGAGGTGTGTTGGGTCATTGTCCTGTTGAAAAACAAATGATTGTCCCACTAAGCGAAAACCAGATGGGATGGTGTATTGCTGCAGAATGCTGTGGTAGCCATGCTGGTTAAGTGTGCCTTGAATTCTAAATAAATCTCTGACAGTTTCAACAGCAAAACACCCCCACACTTCCTCCTCCATGCTTCACAGTGGGAACCACACATGCAGAGATCTGTTTACCTACTCTGCATCTCACAAAGACACGGAGGTTGCAACCAAAAATCTAAAATTTGGACTCATCAGACCAAAGGACAGATTCCCACCAGTCTAATGTCCATTGCTCGTGTTTCTTGGCCCAAGCAAGTCTCTTCTTATTGGTGTCCTTTAGTAGTGGTTACTTTGCAGCAATTTGACCATGAAGGCCTGATTCACGCAGTCTCCTCTGAACAGCTGATGTTGAGCTGCGTCTGTTACTTGAACTCTGTGAAGCATTTATTTGGGCTGCAATTTCTGAGGCTTGTAAATAATGAACTTATCCTTCCTTTCCTGTGGCGGCCCTCGTGAGAGCCAGTTTCATCATAGCGCTTGATGGTTTTTGCGACTTAAATTAAATTAAATCAAGTATTCTGGGATTTAAATAAAGACCTGCTTTGTTTAGGGGACTTTTGAGATGATGAATCACACAAACCTCATTCCCTTTGATCCTTGTTGAATAGAAGTGTAATGATTAACAGAGTCCCTTTGGGGTGGAAGAGGTCCTGTTGATTCAGTAAATCTGAGGCCATTGACCATTGTTTGTGTCTCAATGCACTTTCTATGATGAAAGAATGCCAAAGTGGTGAAGTGACATTTGCATCTCTTGCCTTTGCAACCATGTTTTTTGTGGTTGCAAAGGCAAGGGACGCAAATGCCACTCCAATTCAAGAATGACCCATATTATAACAGCACTCAGCACAGATTCCACCACTTTGGCACTCTTTAACTGTTTATGTATTGAACTGTTTATCAATGATAAAACATAATGCAAGTCCTTTATACTGCACCTTTTTTATGCATTGCTTGAAGTACTTAGGGCAAGAAAATTGGTTTGTCCCAGTAGTGATGCGTGGCGTTAAAGTGACATATTTTGGAAATTTAGAGATATCGATCTATTATTTTCAATGTTAGAAAGTAAACAAAAAAGTATTTCATATGTTGTATAGAAAGAAAAGACATCTAGAAAAAGTGCCATGCCCAAATGAATTACAATTCAAGAACGACCATTATGCTACAGATGTCTAAGAGAGCTGTGATCTGCACACGTGTCAGCACGAGAAGCGCAAGCTTCCTTCTTTTGCACGAGTAAAGTGAGTTCGGAAAACTGAAAGTATGCATCTTGGAAATAGTTTTCACATACAAACTTTATATGTCCGAACTCAGAATCAATTAGTTTTCACAAAAATAACATGTTCGCTTTGTTAGAACGTGTGTTTTGATTGCTGACTTTCTACATTTATCAAAGTCCCATCAGGTAGTCTGATTTCAGATGTGTCCATGTAAACAGGATTATTGGGGAAATCGTTCTTCTTGCAAAGCATGTAAACATTTACATCAAACTATTATATTAATCTGACTATTAATAATAATCGTATCATTTTGTGCATGTAACCGTACTCAATGATGTATTTAAGAAACTGTAATTATACAAAAATAATACAAATGGCTGACAGACTACTGTGCTACAAGATAATGGTCATACTTGCGTGTAGAATTAATTCTTAATCTATCGAATGGGAGTTACAGTGTGGTGTGTGTAGGCGTTGCAGCAGCAGAGTTACCTGGCCTTTCTTGCCATAAGGAATGGGGTACTGTGTCCCATTCAAAGAGTGGATCATTCTGGAATGCATGGGGATTCCTTTGGAGACAATCTAGAGAAGAAATCAAACTGGTCAGATTTGCTCATGGAATTACATTGTCAGTGTATCGACAATAACATGATGAAGACAAACATATTGAAAAAGGAATCCAGCACTAAATCACATCAAACTTTGTCACACGGGCCAAAATGCTTACTTACAAGCCCTTAAAACCTCTCTAGGGTATGTGGGACGAAATCGTCCCACCTACTCAACAGCCAGTGGAATCCCGTGGCGCGATATTCAAATACCTTAGAAATGCTATTACTTCAATTTCTCAAACATATGACTATTTTACACCATTTTAAAGACAAGACTCTCGTTAATCTAACCACACTGTCCGATTTCAAAAAGGCTTTACAACGAAAGCAAAACATTAGATTATGTCCGCAGAGTACCCAGCCAGAAATAATCAGACACCCATTTTTCAAGCTAGCATATAATGTCACATAAACCCAAACCACAGCTAAATGCAGCACTAACCTTTGATGATCTTCATCAGATGACACTCCTAGGACATTATGTTATACAATACATGCATGTTTTGTTCAATCAAGTTCATATTTATATAAAAAAACAGCTTTTTACATTAGCATGTGACGTTCAGAACTAGCATAGGGGTAAAGACGGCATACTGTAGATAATAAACAGCGAGTGGGGGGGGGGGGGGGGGTCAATGTAAATAGTCCTGGTGGCCATTTGAATAATTGTTCAGCAGTCTTATGGCTTGGGGGTAGAAGCTGTTAAGGAGCCTTTTGGTCCTAAACTTGGCGCTCGGTACCGCTTGCCGTACGGTAGCTGAGAGAACAGTCTATGGATGACTGGAGTCTATGACAATTTTTGGGAGCTTTCCATTGACATAACCTAGTATTTAGGTCCTGGGTGGCAGGAAGCTTGGCCCCAGTGTGGAGTGCGATTGAGACTGCGGATTTGTTGGGGCGGTATGCGAATTGGAGTGGGTCTAGGATATCCGGGATGATGGTGTTGATGTGAGCCATGACCAGCCTTTCAAAGAACTTCATGGCTACCAACGTGAGTGCTACAGGGCGGTGACCATTTAGGCAGGTTACCTTTCTCTTCCTTGGGCACAGGGACTATGGTGGTCTGCTTGAAACATGTAGGTGTTACAGACTCAGTCAGGGAGAGGTTGAATAGGTCAGTGAAGACACTTGCCAGTTGGTGCGCACATGCTTTGAGTACATGCCCTGGTAATCCGTCTGGTCCTGCGGCTTTGTGAATGTCTGTGTTAGCAAAACAGTCTTGTAGCGTAGCATCCGCGTCATCTGACCACTTCCGTATTGAGCGAGTCACTGGTACTTCCTGCTTTAGTTTTTGCTTGTAAGCAGGAATCAGGAGGATAGAATTGTGTTCAGATTTGCCAAATGGAGGGCGGGGGAGAGCTATGTATGCATCTCTGTGTGTGGAGTAAAGGTGGTCTACAGTTTTTTTCCTCTGGTTGCACATGTGACATGCTGGTAGAAATGAAATAAAACGGATGCCCCGGCCACTAGGAGCGCTACTTCTGGATGAGCATTTTCTTGTTTGTTTATTGTCTTATACAGCTCGTTGAGTGCGGTCTTAGTGCCAGCATCAGTTTGTGATGATAAATAGACGGCTACAAATAATATAGATGAGAACTCTTTTGGTAGATAGTGTGGTCTACAGCTTATCAAAAGGTACTCTCCCTTGAGACTTCTTTAATATTAGACATTGCACACCAGCTGTTATTGACAAATAGACACACACCCCCTCCCCTCGTCTTACCAGACGTAGCTTCTCTGTCCTGACGATGCATGGAAAATCCCGCCAGGTCTATATTATCCGTGTTGTCGTTCAGCCACGACTCGGTGAAACATAAGATATTACAGTTTTTAATGTCCCGTTGGTAGGATGGTCTTGATCGTATATCATCCATTTTGTTTTCCAATGATTGCACGTTGGCCAATAGAACAGATGGTAGTGGAGGTTCATTCACTCGCCTACAAATTCTCAGAAGGCAGCCCAACCTCCGCCCCCTTTTTCTCCGTCTTTTCTTCATGCAAATGACGGGGATTTGGGCCCGTTCCCGATAAAGCAGTATATCCTTTACATCGGACTCATTAACCTCTCTGGGCCAGTGGGACGCTTGCGTCCCACCTACTCAACAGCCAGTGTAATCCCGTGGCGCGATATTCAAATACCTTAGAAATGCTATTACTTCAATTTCTCAAACATATGACTATTTTACACCATTTTAAAGACAAGACTCTCGTTAATCTAACCACACTGTCCGATTTCAAAAAGGCTTTACAACGAAAGCAAAACATTAGATTATGTCAGCAGAGTACCCAGCCAGAAATAATCAGACACCCATTTTTCAAGCTAGCATATAATGTCACATAAACCCAAACCACAGCTAAATGCAGCACTAACCTTTGATGATCTTCATCAGATGACAATCCTAGGACATTATGTTATACAATACATGCATGTTTTGTTCAATGAAGTTCATATTTATATCAAAAACCAGCTTTTTACATTAGCATGTGACTAGCATGTGACTAGCATTCCCACCGAACACTTCCGGTGAATTTACTAAATTACTCACGATAAACGTTCACAAAAAACACAACAATTATTTTAAGAATTATAGATACAGAACTCCTTTATGCACTCGCTATGTCCGATTTTAAAATAGCTTTTCGGTGAAAGCACATTTTGCAATATTCTGAGTAGATAGCCCGGCCATCACAGGCTAGCTATTTTGACACCCACCAAGTGTGGTACTCACCAAACTCCGATTTACTATTAGAAAAGTTTGATTACCTTTGCTGTTCTTCATCAGAATGCACTCCCAGGACTTCTACTTCAATAACAAATGTTGGTTTGGTTCCAAATAATCCATAGTTATATCCAAATAGCGGCGTTTTGTTCGTGCGTTCAAGACACTATCCGAAGGGTAAAGAAGGGTGGCGCCCGATGCGTTTCGTGACAAAAAAATTCAAAATATTCCATTACCGTACTTCGAAGCATGTCAAACGCTGTTTAAAATCAATTTTTATGCTATTTTTCTCATAAAAAAAGCGATAATATTCCGACTGGGAGTCGTTGTTTTCGTTCAAAGAGAGAGAAAGTAAACATGGTGTCGGCTCGTGCACGCGCCTCCAGTCTCATTGTCCTCAGATCGACCACTTACAAAATGCGCTAATGTTTTTCAGCCATGGCCTGCAAAGCCACCATTCATCGTTCTGGCGCCTTCTGAGAGCCTATTGGAGCGTTAGAAAATGTCTTGTTATGTCAGAGATCCCCTGTTTTGGTTAGAGATGATCAAGAAGGCCATGAAATGGTCAGAGAGAGCGCTTCCTGTTTGGAATCTTCTCAGGTTTTGACCTGCCAAATGAGTTCTGTTATACTCACAGACACCATTCAAACAGTTTTAGAAACTTTAGGGTGTTTTCTATCCAAATCAAACAATTATATGCATATTCTAGTTACTGGGCAGGAGTAGTAACCAGATTAAATCGGGTACTTTTTTATCCGGCCGTGCAAATACTGCCCCCTATCCCCAACAGGTTTAAAGAAAAAATCTTTGTCCAGTTTGTGGTGAGTAAATGCTGTTCTGATGTCCAGAAGTTATTTCTGGTCATAAGAGACGGTAGCAGCAACATTTTGTACAAAATAAGTTACAAACAATGCGAAAAAACAAACAAAATAGCACAGTTGGTTAGGAGCCCGTCAAACATCAGCCATCTCGTCCGGCGCCATTATAGTTCTCTAGCAACAACAATTGGCAAAACATTTAAAACACATCTATCCGTTCGGCCATAGTTCAGGAAAGTGGATATTCTTGGCTCTAAATATGGGCTACCTAAGTTCATTCTGTCCCTCATCATGACTGCCCTTGAAGGTTTACTTGAAAAGCTGGCGAAGCAAACCAGACCCTGTCATGCAGAAAAGCCATGGAAGTGTAAAACAATCTTCTGACGCTGTGCCTGCCACGGCATACATAACACCCCTGGTGCATCAAAAGTGTGCCCAATGAAATAATATAATTGCTGACCTTAGTTAGCAGAATATAACATTTTAGAGAACTGTGAGTACAGGTGGCTAGTCCGGATGTACCCAGGGGGCCTGGGCATTTGAATGTTTCATCATTATGAATACAGTACAATAACAACAAAGAGTGGCTGCCTGTTTCCGTTTTCATTGCTTACGTGCTGTTGAGACTAGGAATTGAATTTCCCACAGTGGTAGCCAAGAAGAACAGAACAGGACAACATACCGTGTCTTCCATTCCCACTTGTTTCAATGCCTGGCGACCCCTGTGAGATAGAGCTAGATTGATGCTTCTTCCCTTGACTATTTTGGCTTGGCGGATATCTGGTCAGGATCAGAGATGGAGAGATCAAACATTCAGGTATGACGATACTCAAGTCTAACATAAACAAGCTACTTGTCAATCCAAATGTCATTTCACTGCATCTGACGAATGCTTGTGAAACCAGTGTCATATGCCAATCATAACTTATATTGAAATACATGCTTAGATTGCTGTTTGATTGCTACCAGGACAGAAGCCATCCCAGCTAGCACAGTGGATCTGGGCCGATTCTGGCTGAGCGTCGGGGCACTCGGCTGAGAGTCAGACTCGGCTGACGTCATGTGGCCCGAGTCTAGGCAGCCTTCAGCAGTATTACTTATGGCTAGGATGTAGGGATTGAGTTCGGGCCGATTCCGGTGTGAGTTATCTGGCCCAAATGTATTACTTGGGACTCAGGCCAATTGGGGCTACTCTCTACACAGATGATTACACTGGCTGCTTTATGTAATTAACATTTCATTATTTATTTTTCCTTATTTATCATTGTTTCTGTGATCAAAAAATAAAATGATCATTTAAATGAAATTCTTTAAGAGTCCTGTGTAGTATTTTAGTATTTTGATACTTTGTGCAAGGCAATTGATAAGCATAAAAAACTTTGTGGATGGAGCTTCCTGAGTGGCGCAGCAGTCTAAGACACTGCATCGCAGTGCAAACTGCGTTGCTACAGATGCTGGTTCGAGACCCATGCCGGCCGCGACAGGGAGACCCATGAGGCGACGCACAATTGGCCCAGCATGGTCCGAGTTAGGGGAGGGTTTGGCCGGCCGGGATTTCCTTGTCCCATCGTGCTGTTGCGACTCCTGTGGCAGGCCAGGCGCATGCACGCTGACACGGTCACCAGGTGTATGGTGTTTCCTCCGACACCAAATGTTTTTTTTTGTATGTATAATAGTAATATTTAAAATGACTAAAATCGGCTAATTTTGCATACATTTATTCAAATTTGCATCGGGCCGCTTCTGGGGGGATTCTGGTAAGATTCCGGCAAATTTGGCCCGATGTACTTGGGCCGATTCTGGGCAGTGATTCATTTTGATTCCGGGCCGAGTCCGATACCCGATTCCGGGCCGATTCAATCAGTTCCGGCCCACCGGAAGAGGGATGCTTCTGGGCCAATTCCTCATTGCTAGCTGGGATTGTGCTTTGTTGTTAGGAATATTGTAATGACTAATGACTGCATGCAGTGCATACTTCCAAAAATAGATGCAGACTACTTTGTAGCTGTTCAAAATAAGAGGAAGCATTTTATATGTTGTGTAATCAAGTGTTTACCTTCTCGAGATTCAAAGACCTCTACTTGAAAACCTCTTTTTGCAAAGTAGCAGGCATTCAAGGCGCCAACCTGAAAGAGGGTTGATTGAGTCTGTTAAAGGCTTGCATGTTTTTGCATTAGTTTATGGTGCAGGCAGCATCTATTTTCATTTTTAGCACTTGTGATAAAAATGGAAATGGATTTTTAAAAATGTACATGGTTGCGGCACAGCAATATCAAAGGAAGAGATCAAAACAGTCATATTGACCTTAGGGCACTTTGCTTTGTCAATGGTAGGCTACAACAGGGACCGAGTTAGTTTAAAGTGTCAATTACTGTTAGGCTTTACTCTTCCTTACATGATGTTGCTTTAAGAGGCCTACAAGGAAAAGTTTAACAAATGATACTGTTTGTTTACAACCAAAATACTGTTCGCTCAGACCTGCCTTTTTCACAATCAACCCTATTGAGTCAATGCCATCTGCAGTTTAGCAAATTGGCAAAGCCCAAAATTGTCCTATAACCTCAAGAAAATAAGGCTCCGATTACACTTACATAGATTACATTTATATTTTATTAATAGATTACACATAGATTAGATAAATTGTTCATGTTGTGACAAGGTTTTCATAACAGCAAATATCAGCAGCCTGTTTACATTATTCACACTTTCATTTTGACTTCTTACCAAACCACCTCCCACCACAGCCACCACTTTTTTCTTGCTGGTTGATTTGCTGAAATTGGTTGAATAATCCATTGTAGTTTATGTCGTTATACTGGAGTCTTGCAGGGTCCGTTTTGCCTTTCAGTGATCTTGGACAGTGAAATCAATTCCTGCCTGAGCCGATGAAATTAAAACGTTTTTACTGTGACACTCAGGGTTTTGAGGGAGGCGCGACCCGGATCTCATAAATGTCATCCTCGCAGTGGTTGGTTCGCTTTTCCTCACAATGCAAACAAAACAGAGAGATAGTTCAGAGTTGAGGAATTTCCCCATGAGCAGCTGAAGCGCACACAGAAACAGAAAGATTACAAGAGCCGCTGGATTTACACACCTTTTACTAGGAACTGCTGTGTGAATGATCTGATAGGTGATTATGTCGTCGTAAAAAAAAAATCATCACTTCAATGAAAAAAATGTCTGTGGTCCAGATTTAGTATAGTTTTCCGCTAATCAATCTTGTGAAACAAAATAGCATAGATCCCTAATTATGCCTATACTGACATTAGGAGAAGTTACACATTTACTCTGAAATTCAACCATTGGATGCTGGTTTAATTTAAATTGCTCATGCTGTATTGTGATGAACTTTTCAGAGACAAAAGATCCACAGAGACTAGGCCTACATTCAACTGCTCTGCATTCGCCCATCGCTGGGATCGATAAATATGAGTCTGTTGTTCCCTCTACTGGTCATGTAAGCATAAAGCACCCACACACATTTCAGGGATAGGAACAATTATTTTTCGATTCGTATGGGTTGAAACATTTCTCAAACTATTTGACTTGAGAATTAAAAAAAGGATACTGTTGCAATAGGCCAGTGATTATGAAACCTCTCCTCGTGGAACCCCAGAGGTTTCACAATTTTGTTGTAGCCTTTCATTAGCTCACCTGTGTGCGAATGCACACAAAAATTCCCTAAACCATGCGTGCGCCAGTTCCTGCAAAAGTTAGCATTTATAAAAACTGAAATTGACGTGAGAATGTGCTTATCCTCCTGCAAACTTCAGACCATGCACATGCAGTTTCTAGTGGTTTAAGTATTGCGTTGCAAGAAGGAAAAAGTGGCCTAGTAGTAACCTTGTGCAAATGAGGAATGTACACTGAGTGTACAAAAAACGGACCAGCTATGATCCCTTTGATGTAAAATCCACGCCAATCAGTGTAGATGAAGGGGAGGAGACAGGTTAAAGAAAGATTGTTAAGCCTTGATACAATTGCCATTCAGTGGGTGTATGGGCAAGACAAACGATTGAAGTGCTTTTGAACGGGGTACGGTAGTATGTGGTGCCAGGCGCACCGGTTTGAGTGTGTCAATAACTGTAAGGCTAATACGTTTTTCACGCTCAACAGTTCTGTGTGTATCAAGAATGGTCCACCAGCCAAATTGACACAACTGTGATAAGCATTGGCGTCAACATGGGCCAGCATGTAGAACGATTTCGACACCTTGTAGAGTCCATAAGCCTACGAATTGAGGCTGTTCTGATGGCAAAAAAGGGTGTGTGTGCAAACAAGATGCAATCATTTGGCGTTAATGAGAAGAACGAAAATCAATTTATTTTATCTTTGCATTCTAAAATAATTAAAAATAGGCACCTATTTCCTATTATTTTATTTCCATGGTCATTGCAAAATAAATTCATCACCTTTTCTGACCGCTGTGAAGCAGGTAAACTACTTCCATGTCACTCATTTTTGGCATCTTTCAGAATAAAAGTTCCGTCCTGTATACTTTGTAAATTAATAATTAGTGCGGAAATGATGGAAAACTTGCACAATTATCGATATATTGTATACTAGTTATAATCCAAAGAGTAATTAAAAGTATTTATATAAGATATTGTAATTTATTTGTTTATTTTTTCAAGGCTAAATTGGTCAACAATGTTTTTTGTGTGTGTACTGCCTATCATTTATTGCACTGTACACAATTATATGTACGTTGTGTCGCAGCAGTAAAACCGAACGAGGGAAACAGCGCCCCTCTGTCTCAGTATGTGTAGCCCATGTATCTGACGCTGTCTGGACCTAAATATTATAACATGTAGTTGCATTTGATTTATTGACGACAGCAAGCGTTTAGCTTCCCTTGAAAGATAAATAAATAAAACAATTAGCCAATCAGCGTTGAGCTGAGATCAACTGCAGCAAAACGCTCTCCAAGGGAGGCCAGTTTGGATTTGGCTTCAGACCAATCAAATCACTTTCTTTGCAAACAGTTATTTTCAGACAGTCTATTTCTGGTCTGCTTAAGTTGATGTCCAGCAATAGCTAGCTTTAAAAAAAATGTTTTACCTTTATTTAACTAGGCAAGTCAGTTAAGAACAAATTCTTATTTTCAATGACTGCCTAGGAACAGTGGGTTAACTGCCTTGTTCAGGGGCAGAATGACAGATTTGTACCTTGTCAGCTCGGGGATTTGTACTTGCAACCTTTCAGTTACTAGTCCAATGCTCTAACCACTAGGCTACGCTGCCGCCCCAGCAACTTGTTAAATTGGCCCTTTCCTAAGCCATGGATGGAGATGGAGATTTGGACTTGTAGTTTTGATTTAGTTCACTGTACAGGCCAATGATTATGATGTCGATTCTGATTTAATCATAGATGAATATGTTGTGCCACTGGCCTGACACTGAAGTTCAATATGTAGCCTAGTAGCGTAGCACCCGTATTATCGGCATATTCAACAGCGTTTAAGAAATATATTACCTTCAACAGTGTTATCTTGTGATCAAGCCATCAATGTTTTGTGATTATTGGTGTTGTAAAAATGTTAGCTAATGGGTTAGCAATTAGCATGTTTGACATTTCAGTGGAAATACTGCTACTATCAGCTTTTTGTTAAGCGGTTAAGAAAAAAAAAATACATCCGGTATTATCGGCATACAGTCCCCAGTTATTGGCCACCTTACTATTTTGTTCAATTACAAGATATATCCGTTTAAGTTTGTTAAAAAAAAGAGACCCCAACCTCATATCCGAAGTGTTTACTGAATAATTGACTAGTTGGCTAGTATTTCGTAAAAAAAAAATGTATTGCCTAAAATCCGTTAGCTATATTTTAGAGGTAAAAAGTTGCATATTAAATTACTTGTGGTCTGTCGGCAGTCGTATTTTACAATATACAGTGTGTCCCACTTTTTTAAACTCTTAAAACCTAACTTAACTTACATAAATTGCAATGAAAATCGGTGGTCAGCTAGCTAGAAGGGTATCTTTAGTCGCAAAATTTACCGTTATTTTCCAGTCCACTTAAATATTGAGCTCAAGGTTATTTAATCCTCTAACCACGAGAGTGTCCAAAGTTAGGGGGTGTCTGATGTTGGGGGAAAATTAGCTAGGCTCTCGTTAACTGGCGAGCTAACTTAGCTGGTTCATTGTTGCCCATGCAAGGAAGTCATGCTAGCAAGCATTTTAGCTGGGTAGCCTCAACAAAAACGAAAAGTGTACTGTATGACATGAGCCATAGACCGTTTTGCCAACATGAAGGAGAGGAGGGCTTTGGAGTTCAAGTAGTAAGGTGAGTCAACATTTTTGGTTTTACTTGTGCATGCACACACACACAGAAATCAGTACCATGGACAGCCACATATTTAGCAACATTGATTGGACAAGATTTTTTGTTGCCATCTTAAAGTTTGTTTTCACTGTATTAAACTAAGCATATTTAGCCTTGTTTATTTGATGATGTTTAAGTTGAAATGGTGCTGGAATAGCAGTGCTCCTGTTGTCTTTGTGCTGACATGCGGTAACTCTGTAGTTCTAAATCAGTACTTGTTTAGTAAACTATTGAAAACATTAACTTGCTTGACCATGCTGCAGGTGATATAACTGTTTGTATGTAATATATGCTTTGTGGACTTCACTGGTTTTGTGATGAAACAAACGTATGTGTAGTTGCATTTATTTGACCACTGTGTGACTGTCTTTTTGTTGTCACGGCCTTATTGCATATCACAGTGGGGTATGAACCGATAAGTTATAGAGCAAACAACGCAATTATGACAACATAGTTTGTAATAAGGATTTTTTTACTGGCTTTGCTTGGCTTCCTCTGATTTTTACCCATGTACCGCTACTGCTCAGGAGTAGTTCTAGTTTCCAAATCCAGAGTTTACACCCAGAGGAGTGTCGCTGCTCATTTGGCGACCCTTATAGAGTGACTCATCAACTTAAATCCAATAGTTGTTTTCATATTGCATATTGTACCATAGAAAATGATCTGTACGTTGTGTCGCTGTAAAAGGTGGGTATTTTCTACTCAGGAGAACTTCAGCTTTCCAAATCCACAGAGTTTACATCGAGAGGTGCGTTGCTGCTCATCTGTTATTCTTTCTACACTAAATGACCAAACATATGTGGACACCTCCTCGTCGAACATCTCATTCCAAAATCATGGGCATTAATATGGAGTTGGTCCCCCTTTGCTGTAGAACTTTGAGCCAACATGTAACAGTTCAAAATAAATATTTTAATTTGAAGTTTGTTGTTTCTAATTGAGTTTTTTTGCAGGATTATTATTGAAATAAGATCATACTTTTCTGCTACCTGCTGTGGTTCTGAACTGTTATACATTACTAAAAGTATGTGCTTGTCGAACATCTCATTTAAAAATCATGGGCATTAATATGGAGCTGGTCCCCCCTTTGCTGCTGTAACTAGATGTTGGTCCATTGCTGCGGGGACTCCATTCAGCCACAAGAGCATTAATGAGGTCGGGCACTGATGTTGGGCGATTAGGCCTGGCTTGGAGCCGGCGTTCCAATATACCACAAAGGTGTTCGATGGGCTTGAGGTCAGGGCTCTCTGTAGACCAGTCAAGTTCTTCCACACCGATCTTGACAAACCATTTCTGTATGGACCTTGCTTTGTGCACGGGGTCATTGTCATGCTATAACAGAAAAGGGCCTTCCCCAAACTGTTGTCACAAAGTTGGATGCACAGGATCGTCTAGAATGTCATTTTATGCTGTAGCGTTAACATTTTCCTTCACTGGAATTAAGGGACCTAGCCCGAACCATGAAAAACAGCCCCAGACCATTATTCCTCCACCAAACTTTACAGTTGGCACTATGCATTGGGGCAGGTAGCGTTCTCCTGGCATCTGCCAAAACCCGGTTTTGTCCGTTGGACTACCAGATGGTGATATCACTCCAGAGAACGAGTTTCCACTGCTCTAGAGTCCAATGGCAGCAAGCTTTACACCACTCCAGCCGACACTTGGCATTGCAAAAGGTGTTCTTAGGCTTGTGTGTGGCTGTTTGGCCATGGAAACCCATTTCATGAAGATCCTGACAAACAGTTCTTGTGCTGACGTTGCTTCTAGAGGGGGTTTGGAACTCAGATGGATTGTTGCAACTGAGGACAGACCATTTTTACGCACTTTGGCAATCCCGTTCTGTGAGCATGTGTTTGCTTCACGTCTAAGCCATTGTTGCTCTTAGATGTTTCCACTTCACAATAACAGCATTTTGTTGACCAGGGCAGACATTTGACTAACTGACTTGTGGAACGTTGGCATCCTATGACAGTGCCACGTTGAAAGTCACTGAGCTCTTCCTGGCTGTGCGCTTGATTTTATACACCTGTATGGCTGAATCCATTCATTTGAAGTGGTGTCCACATACTTTTGTATATAGTGTAGGTCTTGTTCTTGCTGGCTGAACGGAGGTGTTTTATACTCGTGAAAAAGTATTTCTCTATAGGTCTAGACATAGTCTCCTTCAACCGGAACATTCAGTTGTTAGGGAGCTTGTTCGACAGTGCATGAGCCTGCCGACTGACTGATCTACAAAAACCTTGCATTATAAATTAACTACTCATTATTATTTGTAGATCAATTACCCATGATACATTACGGTTTTGAGCCTCTCGAACATGGCTGGGGGACTCGGCAGTAGCTAGGAAAGGAGTGGCTTGATCCAAACAGGCTGATTAATCGACTTTCTGATCTAAACATGGCACATCAATCAAAACCATACTTGTCCACATGTTTTATATGTTGTTAGTTTAAAATAATAGTATTTTATTTTAGTAAATACCCCTGACATCAAATAAATCACATAATTCATGATCGATTACGTGACTCTCTGGCGTTGATTGCATTTGTCTATTACAATATGGCGCCGTAAAGATCGAAGGTTTCTCTGACTTGTCTATCCGAAGTATGCTGCAATGTTTTAGCCGACTGGCACAGTTTAGGAGACACCGTCTGATTGCGGGGAATAGTTTGTACTTTTGTCAAAGTGTTAGGTGAGTGTTAAATGTCAGATACTATCCACTTCAAAAACCCGCATGTAATGAACAAATATTTACCAGATAACGGTAGCTGAAACGTTACAGAATGACCCTAGTTAGCTAGCTGAAGGGCTGACTAACTAAGCATCAGCAGAAAAGCATTCACAGCTAGCTACGTATACAAGTAGCATATCAACTTTGATAGCTAGCTAGCTAGCTAGCTAGCTAGCTAACCAAGGACACGTATAGTTATGCACTTGATTTGAAACCAGCTAGTCTAGCTAGCTGCCGGATGCACCTGGCACCAACTACACGCTAAATATAGCTAATTTAGCTAGCTAGGACTCAGGGCAGACTAGCCAGCTAACGTTAATGAGGTTAGCCAGCTAATCGATGGCGGTTTCCGGCTATCACAGTGCGGGTAGTTAACTTGCAAATCTTAAACCAGCCTAGTAGAAATACACTGTCATACTGTGAATACATTTTAAAGGGTATATTCGGAGAAAAAAAATATTGTTTTGTAGCTAGTTGGAAACATGTAGCTATCAATGCAAAATATCGCCTAGCCCTAGACAGACTAGTATTACTGTTCCAGCTGTAGCCGGCAGCCGATAGTGGGCGCTAGATCTGCACTGTCTAGGCTTGAGTGCCCAGCCCGTAACACACTCGTGTCCTCCGTGGGATATAGCATCCTACATTCGGCACGCCATTAATGCTAGGTAAGGAGGAAAATGATGCATTTGCAGCCTGAATGAAGGATGTTTTATGTACGAGCTGGTCCACGGCAATAGTGTGCAACTGAACAAGAACCCAATGGTCACTCTGACAGAGCTCTAGAGTTCCTTTGTGGAGGTGGGAGAATCTTCCAGAAGGATGTCATTGTAAATAAGAATTTCTTAACTTACTTTCCTAGTTAAATTTAAAAAAAACATCTCTGCAGCACTACACCAATCAGGCCTTTATGGTAGAGTGGCTAGACAGAAGCTACTCCTCAGTAAAAGGCACGTGATCACCTGCTTGGAGTTTGTCAAAAGACACACCTAAAGACTCTCAGACCATGAGATACAATATTCTCTGGTCTGATGAAACCAAGATTGAACTCCTTGGTCTGATTGCCAAGCGTGACATCTGGAGGAAACCTGGCACCATCCCTATGGTGAAGTGTGGTGGTGGTGGTGGCAGCATTATGCTGTGGGGTTTGTTTTTCAGCGACTAGGAGACTAGTCAGGATCGAGGCAAAGATGAACAGAGCAAAACACAGAGATCCTTGATTTAAAACTGCTCAGGATCTCAGACTGGGGCGAACGGGACAACGAGCCTAAGCACACAGCCAAGACAACATAGGAGTGGCTTCGGGACAAGTCTGAATGTCCTTGAGTGGCCCGGCCAGAGCCTGGACTTGAACCAGATCGAACGTCTCAGGAGAGACCTGAAAATAGCTGTACCGGCTGTGATTGGGAGTCCCATAGGGCGGCGCACAATTGGCCCAGCTTCGTCCGGGTTTGGCCGGTGTAGGCCGTTATTGTAAATAAGAATTTGTTCTTAACTGACTTGCCTAGTTAAATAAAGGTAAACTAGAAATAAATACACTACCGTTCAAAAGTTTGTGGTCACTTAAATTCTTCCAAAAACAAGATTTCTTTTTCCATTTAAAATAACATCAAATTTATCAGAAATACAGTGTAGACATTGTTAATGTTATAAATTACTATTGTATCTGGAAACGGCTGATTTTTAAATGGAATATCTACATAGGCATACAGAGGCCCATTATCAGCAACCATCACTCCTGTGTTCCATTGGCACGTTGTTAGCTAATCTATCACTTTAAAAAGCTAATTGATCATTAGAAAACCTTTTTGCAATTATCTTAGCACAGCTGAAAACTGTTGTTCTGATTTTAGAGAAGCAATAAAACTGGCCTTCTTTAGACTAGTTGAGTATCTGGAGCACCATCATGTGGGTTCGATTACAGGCTGAAAATGGCCAGAAACAAAGAAATTTTTTTCTGAAACTCAGTCTATTCTCTTTCTGAGAAATTAAGGCTATTCCATGTGAGAAATTGCCAAGAAACTGCAGATCTCGTACAACGCTGTGTACTACTCCCTTCACAGAACAGCGCGAACTGGCCCTAACCAGAATAGAAAAAGTGGGAGGCCCCGGTGCCCAACTGAGCAAGAGGACAGGTACGTTAGTGTCTAGTTTGAGAAACAGACGCCTCACGTCCTCAACTGGCAGCTTCATTAAATAGTACCCGCATAACACTAGTCTCCATGTCAACAGTGAAGAGGCGACTCCGGGATGCTGGCCTTCTAGGCAGGTCCTCTGTCCACTGTCTGTTTTTTTTGCCCATCTTAATCTTTTCTTTTTATTGGCCAGTCTGAGATATGACTTTCTCTTTGCAACTCTGCCTAGTAGGCCAGCTTCCCGGTGTCACCTCTTCACTGTTGACGTTGAGACTGGTGTTTCCAGCTACCATAGTAATTTACAACATTAACAATGTCCACTGTATTTATGATCAATTTGATGTTTAAATGGACAAAATGTGCCTTTCTTTAAAAAACAAGGACATTTCTAAGTGACCACAAACTTTTGAATGGTGGTGTATTTGGAAAGCTGACAGAGCTTGAGAGGATCTGCAAAGAAGAATGGGAGAAGCTCCCAAAATACAGGTGTGGCAAGCTTGTAGCGTCATACCCAATAAGACTAAATGCTGCAATCGCTGCCAAAGGTGCTTCAACAAAGTACTGAGTAAAGGATCTGAATACTTATATGAATGTGATATTTCCATTATTTTTTTTTTTTTACATGTATAAATTAGCAACTTTCTACAAACTTGTTTTTCTTTTTCATTATGGAGTATTGTGTGTAGATTGAGGGACAATTTTTTTTACATTTTTTTTTTTTTTTACTCAATTTTAGAATAAGGCTGTGGAAAAAGTCAAGGCACCTGAATACTTTCCAAAGGCACTGTATGTGAATGTATTTATTTGCTAAAATCACTTGCATATGCTTGTTAGCATAGTATTGGTCCGCTGTTGTTCTGTTGACTGAATGCTGGAGTCTGCTCGAGGTCTAAATATGGTACTTACGTTTGAGTAGTCTGTCTACCTTGCGTCATTCAGAATTCTCTCCACTACATTCCCCCTACATGTTAAAATCAATCATTGTAATGACCATCAATCTGTAAATTGCTTGTCCAATCAATTGAGAATATAGTGCTTAAAATAACAACATTCTTTCCTGTGCTCTACAGGCTTGTGTTGTCTCTGCCCCTCAGAATGACAGACCCGGCTGTGAAGAGGGTGGTCAGTGAGATCGTCCGCTCTCCAGAAGACAAGCGGGTCTACAGGGGCCTGGAGTTTAACAATGGCCTGAAGGCCGTGCTCATCAGTGATCCCACCACTGACAAGTCCTCAGCAGGGCTGGACGTCAACATCGGTAGAGTATTCACCCACTCCACTTATCTAGGCCCGAGGCAGCCTCCAAGACCCATTCTCAATCCAGAGACCCCCCTGGTGTCTCCACCGATCTCCTCATCCTGTAGCATCATTATCTGTATCTTTTATTTCTTTGTTTCAAACCCCCATTCACTTTCTCCACTATTCCTGTAAATTATGCTGCCATTTCTCTTTTTCACTCCCTAGTTTATCTCCCATGGGACTACATTGAAGAGGATCCTTTATCACACTCTTTCTTCTGCTTCTGTTTTTATCCCTTATTGTTTCAGGGTTTGAACCACCTCTCCAATGTTATGGCTGGCAGCATCTAAACATAATTTACTTTGTTTTACTTTAAGTGCAGAATTGTGTGAAAGCGAAGCAACGTGTAGATTAACTGTGTTCGACTCTTATGTCTACCAGGTTCTTTGTCAGACCCAGGGAACATATCAGGCATTGCCCACTTCTGCGAACACATGCTGTTCTTGGGCACAGAGAAGTACCCCAAGGAGAATGAGTACAGCCAGTTTCTCAGTGAGCATGCTGGCAGCTCCAATGCTTTCACTAGCGGAGAGCACACCAACTACTACTTTGACGTATCCCACGAACACCTGGAGGGAGCATTGGACAGGTGGGTGAACCAACAGGGTCATGTTCAATAAGGCACATAGTTTAACTTTTTTGCAAAACAAGCGTTTCTTATTGGACAAGTTCAGGTAGCCCCGCCCTGTTTCAGTTTATTTTCTTCCGTTTGGTGCTTTTTGAATATGACCCTGGTTATGTCGTGGTAGAAATTCTCACATTTTACTTCACGGCTTTGGGTGTGCCACTGATTCGATTAGGCGTGTGAACACCATCTGGACACCAATGCAGGTCAATATTTTAACTATTGATAAGCTTTTCAAACACTCATGAACAAAAAGTAATGTTACACTGGAATCTGTGACCTGGTTTTTGGAAGCCATTTTTAAATCCATATCATCAACCTTCATACAGTTTTGGGGCTCCCGAGTGGCGCAGCGGTCTAAGGCAGTGCTAGAGGTGTTACTACAGACACCCTGGTTCGATTCCAGGCTGTATCACAACCGGCCATGATTGGGGGTCCCATAGGGCGGCGCACAATTGGCCCAGCGTCCGGGTTTGGCCGTTATTGTAAATAATAATTTGTTCTTAACTGACTTGTCTAGTTAAATAGTGTTCCAATCGAAGGAGGGTGGTTGATAATGGGTGTATAGGGCTACCTGAATAGTAATTACAGGTGTATAGGCCAGGGCCACTTGAATATAGAGCTTGCTTATGACATCTCAGATTTCTGTATCTTCCAGCTATGTTGACAGTCTGTAGCTGCCTAGCTGTACAGGGCATTTACTTTCGCCAATTCACTTAATTGCGGTGGTTTTGTTTTGCATGGCAGTTGCTCGTCCTTAGGGCCATTCAAATAGCTTTGCATACAGGTCTGTGAAATGTCACTGCAGTTTATTGAGTCTGCTGACGAACAGCCTACAGTTGAGAAAAGTACACCTCTGAATTCAGAACGTGGACTTTTCCACATGTTACTGCAGTTATTAACCACTGGCCTGGAAAAAGAAATGGCACACACCCCTAACCCACCATTTGCTTAATCCTCACTGATGTTCCTGTAGGCCTTCACCAGGACACGCAAGTTAATTTAAAAACCAAAATCATCCAACAGCCCTTGTTTTTATCTAGGTAGCCTAATCTGCTGTTTTTGCCTATGTATGTTAACTTGTTAAATGAATGTCTTGTCCTTTGTGTCTAGGTTTGCTCAGTTCTTCCTGTGCCCGTTGTTTGACGAGAGCTGTAAGGACCGTGAGGTGAACGCTGTGGACTCTGAGCACGAGAAGAACCTGATGAATGATGCCTGGAGGCTGTTCCAGCTGGAGAAGGCCACTGGCAACCCCAACCACCCATTCAGCAAATTTGGGACCGGTAAAAACCCCATGACACCTCGCGTACTATAGACGGATTCAACATAACCCAGCATGTATCCACAGTCATGTTCATTAGGCACCAAACAGAACAGGGCTCTACAGTGCGACCATTTTACTCGCATATGAGCTTAATATTTTGCTGTGCGACCTGGAATTTTAATTTGGGAGCACCAGTATGCCCAGAAAAATGCATGATTCTAGCTTTATTACCCAAATATTGTTCATTGTGCTCCTAAATTTCTTTGTGTGCGCATACATTTTTTTACTTGTAAAAAAAAAAGGGGGCAGCGTGGAGCCCTGCGGAAGACAATGGACTGAAACAGGAGTAACTACCAGGACTTCAGTTTCCTTTTCTGTTACAAAACATTTTGCTACAGTGTGCCGTTATGAACATCGCATATAAAACCCCTAAATTCTTCTCAGCCTTTTGTTTTGGAATGTGCTGACTCATTCTCTCCTCCTTAATTGTGTTCTCTTGCGATTGGACTCCCAGCCCAGGAGAGCCAGCTGGTGGCAGCGTTTAGTTATATAAGCTTGATTTTCGTCTAATAATAGAAACAGGATCAGCTCAGCCGGAACACTCATTAATGAACGAGTGTTGGAGACATCCTCCACAAAAACATAACATTCTTAGAAATGCTTAAAGGGACACTTAACCACACATTAATATTCAGATGTAGACATTATGGGTCTGGCGATAATTAATAATTAGGTTATAAAGTGTTGAACTTCCCTTTTGAACTATTTACATCTCTCCAGATGTTGTAAATGTGGTGTGTCTCTGTTATTTGTTTTAGTAGAGGGAAATGCCCACCAGCTAGCCTGCCACAGAGAAAGGGCTAGGTTTAGGCTCTGGTTGTGTAGGCTAATTAGCAAAGCGCTAGCCCATAGAGGACAAAAGTGGTCAGTCTGTCACTGGTGGCCTTAATCAGAATTGTAATCGCATCACTGTGGGGATTCATTTTGTTCACACATTGGTTTTCTTGGAACAAGCTTGTTGCCCTTTTATAAGTGGATGTATTCTCCCTCCCACTGTATACTGTTTCATGAAGTCTTTGATGGTGACTGTTTTGGATCTGTGACAGGGAGTTGTTTTTCCTCCAACGCATCATATGATACAGATTATATTTGTTTGTCCAATAAGGTCAAGCACTCACTGCACTGTATATTACAAAAACATTCCTTGCTGATGTACATTTTGTTGACTAGCTGGGTAAGTATTATATCTGATTGATTTTTCAGGTAACAAGTTGACTCTGGAGACCAGGCCATCAAAGGATGGGATCGACATCCGCCAGGAACTCTTGAAATTCCACTCCACCTACTACTCCTCCAACCTCATGGGACTGTGTGTGCTGGGGAGAGGTAAGTGAGTGTCGTATGTGCAAACGTCCACATCTGTAAGAGAGCGTTGCTGCTTGGATCAGTGATCTTAGACTGGTTAAGAGGCAGATGAAATAACCTGTCAGCTGTACAGATCTAAGATCAAGTAGAAAGTGCTTTTTCTGAACACTCCTCTTCTGTAACAATCTAGAACTGAGCCCACATAACACTCAAGTCAAGTCCTGCAGTCATCTGTTTGCGCAGTCGTCGTCCCCCCCATCCCCCATCTCCTAGACTGGAATAGTCCTTTACAGTTGCAGTTATTTCCTAGGGATGTAACGATTCACGAATACACACTGGTCTGTTGGACCCCAAACCAATCCAAATGTAGCATGCATCGGTCAGTAAATTGATTAAAACGTTAGGAATTGCCAGTTAACTTCATTGTTGCTCAAATTACATTCTTTCTACCACCTGAAATTACCTTTTTATATTATGTGACAACGGCGTCCTCTCATTCAGTGTCGAACTAAGCATGTAATTATGTTAAGTCATAGATCTACAATTTCTTTTGTATGCCTAACAACCCCAGGCATGCTGACAAACGAGGGGTAGGCCCATTCTTGATCTGGCACATCTGCATTGTCACCTTCAGGATTCAAATGTTTGTTAATTGGCTTGCGCCATAGCCGCAGGAAGATGTTTAGGGGTAGGGGTGCTGGGAATTCTGGTCTGGGGGGGACGACATTTCTCCCCGCGTTGCCATTGGCTGTATCAGTCTACTAATACAGGAGTAGTAAAGGCCCAGTGCACTAATTTTGTGAGATTTTTTTTCTTCCCAGAGCTGCTGCAGAAGGCTATTGGTCTGCTAAATCAGGCAAGGCCGGCTCGTTCATTAGGCAGTATTAGGTCGGCCCCCTATGGTGGCAGATTGAAGAGGGCAGCATTTTTTTTAGCTAATCTGACCAATACAGCACCCCCAACAACACATCAAACCTCACATAATTCTGCCCAAAAACAATGACAATTTCTCTCAACCAGTGGCATATGGGCTTTTTAGGTGAGCGCTGATGCCGCTCTGTGATAAGCAGTGCAGGGAAGCAAAATATTTTGCTGGTCCATTTCCAGCGCACCTCTCCAACGTTCCGTCCCAAAAATTATCTAACATAAATAATGTAGCAGGTATAGTAGACTATATGGTAGGAAGGGTATGTGACCTTTTCTGTAGCCTACAGGCTGGATATAAAATGTATGACAATGTAATGAGACGGACACTTTTTAGATCATGCACGTTTCTCCAATTAAATAGCCTAACCTAAATGGTGCCCAATCAAATAAAAATTATGCTGACATGTTAATGTTAACAAACCTATCCTAAAAAGTAAAATGGACAATATGGAATGGATAATCAGGCTACTCACTACTGCTGTCCAGGAGTTTCACCCCATGGGCTAAATTGTCATGATGAGTAGTTTCAAGTTTGCATCCATCAGTTGTTGATGAGCTGATCATAGCAAAAAAGAAAAAACGTATGCATTGCCCGCTGTTTCAACATATTGCAAATAGGCTCAGGATAACTCCTGAAAGTTTTGTAGCTGATATTGAGCTTAAATAGCCAAATTGATTAGTCACAGGAATCCGGACTAATCAAGTCAATGACTGTTTTAGAAATGATGGATGGGCCTAACACATGGATAAATTTGGTCTGGCCCAGCCTTGATTTCTATGTTCTCGGACATACATTACCAGTCAAAAGTTTGCACAAACCTACTCATTCAAGGGTTTTTCTTTATTTTTACTGTTTTCTACATTGTAGAATAATAGTGAAGACATCACAACTGAAGTAATACATAGGGAATCATGTAGTAACCAAAATAAGTGTTAAACAAATCAAAATATATTTTATATTCTTCAAAGTAGCCACCCTTTGCCTTGACAGCTTTGCACACTCTTGGAATTCTCTCAACCAGCTTTAACGAATGCTTTTCCAACAGTCTTGAAGGAGTTCCCACATATGCTGAGCACTTGTTGGCTGCTTTTCCTTCACTCTGCGTCCAACTTATCCCAAACCATCTCAATTGGTTTGAGGTTGGGTGATTGTGGATGCCAGGTCATCTGAGGCAGCTCTCCTTCTTGGTCAAATATCCCTTACACAGCCTGGAGGTGTGTTGGGTCATTGTCCTGTTGAAAAACAAATGATAGTCCCGCTAAGTGCAAACAAGATGGGATGGCGTGTCGGTGCAGAATGCTGTGGTAGCTAGGGTTGCACATTTTGGGGAATATTCAGAGGTGGAAACTTTCCATGGGAATTAATGGAAATATATGCAAATTAATATTAATACCATTTAAATGTAGATTTTTTTTGCATTGGATGTATTTACCATATCATATGGAGACAAACTTAAACCTTTTACCTTATAAGTAGACATAATTGCAATAGATTAAATACATCCAATAGAAGTAAAAAATTGCTTAAGTTACGACTTGAATTTTATTTAAATTAGTTGACTCTTCACATGGTATGATTTCACTGAACAACAAAAGAAAGGGAATATTGAATGATCCCCAATGATCCATCACATCTCCCTTAAACGTTTTCAACATACATCTGTAAAATGATAGTCTAGAAACTAAAGCTTTGGTTGTCTTCCTCTCAGGCTTCCATGTCTTCTCCCTGGACCTCCTCAATGTCCACCTCTTGAACATCAGACTGAGGCCTCATCTTCACTGTCACTTTCCAACCTTGCGGATGGCTTATTGGCTCAAAAAGCCTCAATTTTGCCTGGATGGCCACCAATTTTTCAACCCTTGTATTGGTCAGCTTGTTGCGTGCTATGGTTTGTGTGTGTTCCCAAACAAGGACCAGTTGCGCTTTGAGGTGGCTGATGTTGGTGGGATTTGGGGGATGATGAGCCTCAAATCCAAAAAGTCCCTTCCACCAGGTGGCTGATTAGATATGTTGGCACGACTGCCATATTGCATCTCCATCCCAAAGCCCTTGCATGGAAGTGTACTTCGCCAGGCTGCCAAGAACCTTGCCCTCATCCAGGCCAAGGTGGTGAGACACGGTAGTGATGACACCATAGGCCTTGTTGATCTCTGTACTAGACAGGATGCTCTTGCCATCATACTTGGGGTCCAACATGTGCGATGTGACGTGTATGGGCTTCAGGCAGAAGTCTTCACGCTTTTTGATGTATTTCAGAACTGCAGTTTCCTCTGCTTGGAGTGACAGTGAAGTGGGCAGGGCAGTACAGATTCTTATCTTACATCTGCAAGCAGAGTCTGAACATCAGACAGGATGGCATTGTCTCCCTCAATCTGTGCAATGGCTACTGCTATAGGTTTCAGGCTGCTTACCACTCTCTCCCAAAATACATCATCCAGGAGGATCCTTTTGATGGCGCTGTCCATATCGTCAGACTGTGATATGGCCATTTCTTGGAGCGACTCCTTCCCCTCCAGGAGACTGTCAAACTTGATGACCACACTACCCCAACGGGTGTTGCTGGGCATCGTCAATGGTGAGGTAGATTGCTGCTATAACTTGATGACCTTTCACATACCTAACCATTTCATTGGCTCTCTTGTAGCGTGTATGCATTGTTTTCAGTGCCATGGCGTGCTTGAGGAGCAGATTCAATGCATGAGCAGCACAGCCAATGGGTAGGACTCCTCCACTTTAGACCAAGCAGCCTTCATGTTTGCAGCAATGTCTGTCACCAGTGCAAATACCTTCTGTGGTCCAAGGTCATTGACTGCCTTCAGCTCATCTGCAATGTAGACTGGTGTGTCTATTGTCCTTTGTGTCCGTGCTCTTGTAGAATACTGGTTTGAGGGGTGGCGATGATGTAGTTAATTATTCCTTGTCCACAAACATTCGACCACCCATCAGAGATGATTGCAATACAGTCTGCTTTCTCTATGATTTGCTTAACCTCCACTTGAACTCTGCATCCAGCCAATGAGTAGATAAAGCATGTCTGGTTGGAGGGGTGTATGCTGGGCAAAGAACATTCAGAAATATCTTCCAATACACATTGCCTGGGAGCATCAGAGGTGAACCAGTTGCATACACAGCTCCAGCAAGACATTCATCAGCATTTCTCTGACTACTTTCCTCCATTGAGTAAAAAAAACTTCTGATTTCAGGAGGACCATGAGTTGTTGCTATCGATAAGGTGTCTGATTCATAATTTGAATAGAAGTAGAGGAACTTTTGTCAGGTTGTTTGTTGTGAGTGCTGAGAGAACTTTATGCACTTGGCCAGATGATTCTGGGTCTTCACATATGATTTGGCACAGTATTTGCAAATGTACACAGCTTTTCCTTCTACATTAGCTGCAGTGAAATATCTCCACACATCAGATAGTGCCCGTGGCATTTTCCTGTAAAGATTAAGAAAACATTTGTAAGAAAAACAACATAAAATTCCATGTACAGATAAATAGTTAAGCAGTTAGATTAAACAACTCCTTTGTAAGATAAATGTTTTAAAATGTATGGAAACAGGTGAATTAACACTCCTCAGTTAGCAGGCTCAAGCAAGCGAAAACCCACATGGTAGCAAAAACTAACTATCAGAAATTGTTAACAAGTTAGAAATGATTTAAACACACTTTGCTGTAGGCTACAATTTACTAGTTAACAAAACACCATGTATGTCATACAAAATAAATTCACCCAACCCAGTATTGTAATCAAAACTTACCAGAAAGCATGTAGTCTTTGGCTCAGACAGTGTAGTAGTGTGGGCTCAATAGCATCTCATTAGTGTGTAAGATCTTGAGAATCAGCTGTACATGTGATGGAAGAGTGCATTGCACGTGATGGAATAATGCGCTGTGCATGCAGAGGGTTGAAATTCCAGGTAAATTTTCCAGAAAGTTTCCAACCTTCTGCAACCCGAGTGGTAGCCGTGCTGGTTAAGTATTCCGTTGAATACTAAATAAATAACCGACAGTGTCACCAGCAAAACACCATCACACCTCCTCCATGCTTCACTGTGGGAACCACACATGCGGAGATCATCCGTTCACCTACTCTGCGTCTCACAAAGACACGGTGGTTGGAACAAAAAATACAAATGTTGGCCTCATCAGACCAAATGACAGATTTCCACCAGTCTAATGTTCATTGCTCGTGTTTCTTAGCCCAAGCAAGTCTTCTTATTGGTGTCCTTTAGTAGTGGGTTCTTTGCAGCATTTGACCATGAAGGCCTGATTCACGTAGTCTCCTCTGAACAGTTGATGTTGAGATGTGTCTGTTACTTGAACTCTGAAGCATTTATTTGGGCTGCAATTTCTGAGGCTGGTAACTAATGAACTTATCCTCTGCAGTAAAGGTTACTCTGGGTCTTCCTTTCCTGTGGCGGTCCTCATGAGCCGTTTCATCATTGCGCTTGATAGTTTTTGCGACTGCACTTAAATACATTTTCTGGATTGACTGACCTTTTTATGTCTTAAAGTGATGATGGACTGTTGTTTTCTTTATGCTTATTTAAGCTGTTCTGGACTTGGTCTTTTACCAAATAAGGCTATCTTCTGTATACCATCCCTACCTTGTCACAACACAACTGATTGGCTCAAACGCATTAAGAAGGGGAAATAATTCCACAAATTAACTTTTAACAAGGCACACCTGGTAATTGAAATGCATTCCAGTGACTACCTCATGAAGCTGGTTGAATGCCAAGAGTGTGCAAAGCTATCAATGCAAAGGGTGGCTACTTTGAAGAATCTCAAATATAAAATATATTTTGATTTGTTTAACACATTTTTTGGTTAATACATGATTCCATATATGTTTTATAGTTTTGATGTCTATTCTACAATGTAGAAAATTGTAAAAAGGAAAGAAGAACCCTGGAATGAGTCGGTGTGTCCAAACTTTTGACTGGTACTGTATAATTTGTGGTCCCGACCAAATCTGAACCAATCATCGACATATTTGTTCTGGTCAGGACCGTCCTTTATTTGATTCAAACAGTCTATAAATTGTCTTTTCACCTTTAATTCAGAACCTTTGGAAAATGTGTATTTTAGACTTCTGTGTGATTTTGCTTACTGAGACTGTTCTAGTTTAGCACAATATTAAGCTTTATTAGCTGAGTTACAACCATGTAGTTTGCTAGTTTATTTTGATCAAATGTGCTGTTGAAAATGGTGTTTTACTGGAATATAAGTAGCCTTGGCTACCTCAGGAGACACAACCCTCATCTGGATATAGGTAAGCGATATGCTGATCGGGGCTTACATTAGATTTTATTTGGATTGTTCAGGTTCACCATCAGCAGTAGTTTTGCTGGTAGTTATGCATTTGGAAAGTATTCAGACCCCTTCCCTTTTTTCACATTCAATGTTTTCCTCAACATTCTACACATACTACCCCATAATGACAAAGTGAAAACTGGTTTTTAGGTATTTTTGCAAATGTATTATAAAAATATACAAGACATGCATTCTTAAACAATAAGGCACTAAAGTAAAACTGCAAAGAATGTGGTCAAGTAATGAACGTTATGTTTGGGGCAAACACATCACTGAGTACCATTTCGGGGTGGCAGGTAGCCTAGTGGTAAGAGTGTTGGGCCAGTAACCAAAAGGTTGCTAGATCAAATCCCTGACAAGGTAAAAATCTTCCGTTCTGCACCTGAACAAGGCAGTGTTCCTAGGCCGTCATTGTAAATAAGAATTTGTTCTTAACTGACTTGCCTAGTTAACCTCTCTGGTATCATTGGGACGCTAGCGTCCCATCTCGACAACAGCCAGTGAAATTGTAGGGCGCCAAATTCAAACAGAAATCCCATAATTAAAATTCCTCAAACATACAAGTATTATACACCATTTTAAAGAAAGTTCTTGTTAATCCAACCACAGTGTCCGATTTCAAAAAGGCTTTACGGCGAAAGCACACCATGCGATTGTTAGGACAGCGCCTAGCCATAAAACACCATACAGACATTTTCCAGCCAAGGAGTGGACTCATAGAAGTCAGAAATGGCGATTTTTAAATGAATCACTTACCTTTGATCTTCATCTGGTGGCACTCCCAGGACTCCATGTTACACAAATATTTGTTTTGTTCGATAATGTCCCTCTTTATGTCCAAAAACCTCCGTTTTGTTGGTGCGTTTAGTTCAGTAATCCAAAGGCACAAAGCGCGCTCTCAACACCCAGACGAAAAGTCAAAATAGTACAATAAAAGTTCGTAGAAACATGTCAAACAATGTTTAAAATAAATCCTCAGGTTGTTTTTGTCATAAATAATCAATATTTCAACCGGACAAAAGCTTCGTCAATAGAAAAGGAGAAACGAGAAAGATGCGCTCCCGATCACGCGCATGCTTCATGTCTGGAAATTTCCACTGTCCTCTCATTGAAAGTGCTGCATCTCCCTTATTTTTCAGAGTAAAAGCCTGAAACAATACCTAAAGACTGGCCACATTTGTATGGTGGATAGGCTTTCACTGGAAAAACAGCCTTTCAAAATAATAGTACTTCCTGGATGAATTTTCCTCAGGTTTTCGCCTGCCATATCAGTTCTGTTATACTCACAGACATTATTTTAACCGTTTTGGAAATTTTTGTGTTTTCTTTCAAAATCTACCAATTATAGCTTCTGGGCCTGAGTAGCAGGCAGTTTAATTTGGGCACGCTTTTCATCCAAAATTCCGAATGCTGCCCCCTACCCTAGTGATGTTAAAGGTTACACACACACCACACTGACCAAAAAGTTATTTTGTTGGCATTTACGTATGTCCCCATTACCAGTAAAACATAATCAGAACCTATTGTTTCACTTACTTGCTGTGCTGTTTCGTTCAGTTGTTTCATTCTCAACCAGGATTTCTATGGAACGCCGTTTGGGTCTTTGTGTGTCAAAAAAGATACACGTCAAATAACACTTTGGTCAACAAGCTTATTTAATTAATGCGTCAATCAGGACCTGAATATGACTGCACGTCACAATAATTTCACGCGTTTTTACGTAGTGTAATCAATTTGTAATAACCATCACTCGTATTTCATATGTCACAACGATTCATCTATGTATGCTATGATGCTGGTCAAGTTGTCTCGTGCACCTACAGTGCAGGTCATAAAAAAAAAGCTACTTAGCTCATGGATGCAAACAATGTTCTTCCCCAAAAACATAGCAAAACGACATCTAGGTGTCATCTAAAATAACCCTAATTTATAAGACAGTTCTTATTTGATTAATGGTCAGACCCATCTATGTGAAGCTAGCCACAATAGTGGACTTTGCGGTTAGCCTTCAAAATAAAAGTATGGTATAATTCTACTATTTGTTTTCATTTGCATCACTGTCAATGACATACTTTTATTTTGAAGGCAAACTGCAAATTCCACTATTGTGCCTAATCCTTATTGTGGCTTGCTTCACAACACACAACACGGGCTGGTCAAGCCTCACGAGCCAGATGACGCTAACTGGCTGCTTATAACGTTAGCTTTGGGCAACGGGGTTAAGTAGTTGGCTAGCTATTTATTTTCATGAACTGAAGTTTAATTTCAGTAGGCGAACAACAAGTGGCAACCTAACTAATACTTACTCACAAGGATTCCTGAATCATTGCTAAGAATAATGAAAATGACTGCAGTTTCTACTGGTCATTGTTTTCAGGCTGCTTGTATTGGTGCTAGCTAGGTACCAAGCTGAAGCTAGCTACCCCAGAAGCTGCGGTTGAACAAATGATGCTTTATTGTAAACGCATCGTTCGTGGCTGGTGTTTGCTTGTTTGCAGACTTTTTTTGTACAGCTTTGACAGTGCTAATGTATCTTTTTTGACACGCAAAGACCCAAACGACGTTCCATAGTTTTTATGTCGTGAAGCTAATAGCAGTGACGCTATGACTATTTAACTCTGGTAGGGCAACATCTGAAAAATAGCACACTTGGTAGTGTGTACCAGTGCTCGACCAGTCGGCGAAAGCCAACATCACCCACGACGGAGTACGGTTGATTGTCAAGGGCAATGAATTCCATTAGCTTGGCTTTAATGGATTTCGCCTTTGAGTTGTCTCGCTGAATTTTTTTTACTTTTTCAAATGACTGCTTGACTTGTTGACTGCTATATCCACAAAGACTTTGTGGGCTAGGTTAGGAATGCTGTGTTGCATGTGTAGCGCAACATTTTACGTGTCGGCATTGCGTCATGCACCTACGTTATATAGGTATGCACGGTAGCTTTGACATCGGTTTTTAACATTGGCATTAAACTAGACGTCGGGCCGATACCGATGTTGGCATTTTTAGCTAATATTGGCCAATTCCGATATGTTCACCAATATATATTGTGCATCCCTACCCTGTACAAATCTCACACTTTACCACCACCAAAGCACGCCCAGACCATCCCATTGCCTCCACCATGCCTGACAGTTGGCGTCAAGCACTCCTCCAGCATCTTATAATTTTTTCTGCGTCTCACAAATGTTCTTCTTTGTGATCAGAACACCTCAAACTTGGATTTGTCTGTCCATAACACTTTATTCCAATCTTTCTCTGTCCAGTGTGTGTGTGTGTGTGTTATTTTGCCAGTCTTAATATTTTCTTTTTATTGGCCAGTCTGAGATATAGCGCTTTCTTTGCAACTCTATCTAGAAGGCCAGCATCCCGGAGTCGCCTCTTACATTTACATTTAAGTCATTTAGCAGACGCTCTTATCCAGAGCGACTTACAAATTGGTGCATTCACCTTATGATATCCAGTGGAACAACCACTTTACAATAGTGCATCTAAATCTATGTAGGGCATTACATTTGACCAGGGCTATTCCCTATGTAGGGCCCTACATTTGACCAGGGCCCATAGTAATAGTGGATATTGTGAAGTGGTATGCAGGGAGCTGGTCGATGATGAGGGTTTAGTGAGTGTGAAACTCCCTCTCACAATTCAACGGCTCAGACACGAGACGCAAGTGGCAGGGTCTACAGATAATCATGGATTACAAAAAGAAAACCAGCCACGTCGCGGACACTGACATCTTGCTCCCGGACAAGCTAAACACCTTCTCCCACTTTGAGGATAACACAGTGCCACCGACGCGGCCCGCTACCAAAGGACTGTGGGCTCTCGTTCTCCGTGGCCAACGTGATCAAGACATTTAAACGTTTTAACCCTCGCAAGGCTGGCGGCCCAGACGGCATCCCTAGCCGCGTCCTCAGAGCATGCGCAGACCAGCTGGCTGGAGTGTTAACGGAGATATTCAATCTCTCTCTATCCCAGTCTGCTGTCCCCACTCGCTTCAAGATGTCCACCATTGTTCCTGTACCCAAGAAAGCAAAGGTAACTGAACTAAATGACTATCGCCCCATAGCACTCACTTCTGTCATCATGAAGTGCTTTGAGAGGCTAGTTAAGGATCATATCACCTCCACCCTACCTGATACCCTAGACCCACTTCAATTTGCTTACCGCCCCAATAGGTCCACAGACGATGCAATCGCCATCACACTGCACACTGCCCTATCCCATCTGGACAAGAGGAATAACTATGTAAGAATGCTGTTCATTGACTACAGCTCAGCATTCAACACCATAGTACCCTCCAAGCTCATCATTAAGCTGGAGGCCCTGGGTCTGAACCACGCCTTGTGTTACTGGGCCTTTGACTTCCTGACGGGCCGCCCCAAGGTGGTGAAGGTAGGAAACAACACCTCCACTTCGCTGATCCTCAACACAGGGGCCCCACAAATGTGCGTGCTCAGCCCTCTCCTGTACTCTGTTCACCCATGACTGCGTGGCCATGCACGCCTCCAACTCAATCATCAAGTTTGCAGACGATGCAACAGTAGTGGGCTTGATTACCGACAATGACGAGAGCCTACAGGGAGGAGGTAAGGGCCCTTGCGGACTGGTGCCAGGAAAACAACCTCTCACTCAACGTCAACAAAATGAAGGAACTGATCGGGGACTTCAGGGAACAGCAGAGGGAGCAGCCCCCTATCCACATTGACAGGACAGTAGTGCAGAAGGTGGAAAGCTTTAAGTTCCTCTGCGTAGACATCACTGACAAACTGAAATGGTCCACCCACACAGACAGTGTGGGGAAGAAGGTGCAACAGAGCCTCTTCAACCTCAGGAGGCTGAATAAATTTGGCTTGGACCCTAAGACCCTCACAAACGTTTACAGATGCATCATCGAGGGCATGCTGTATCACCGCTTGGTACGGAAACTGCACCGCTCGCAAACCACAGGGCTCTCCAGAGGGTGGTGAGGTCTGCCCAACGCATCACCGGGGGCAAACTACTTACAATCCAGGACACCTATAGCACCCGATGTCACAGGACTGCCAAAAAGATCATCAAGGACAACAACCACCCGAGCCACTGCCTGTTCACCCCGCTATCATCCAGAAGGCGAGGTCAGTACAGGTGCATCAAAGTTGGGACCGAGAGACTGAAAAACAGCTTCTATCTCAAGGCCATCAGACTGCTAAACAGCCATCACTAGCCGGCTTCCACCTGGTTACCCAACCCTGTACCTTAGAGGCTGCTGTCCTCTATACATAGACAAGGAATCTCTTCACTATTGACGTTGAGACCGGTTGTTTTGCGGGTACTATTTAATGAAGCTGCCAGTTGAGGACGTGAGGCGTCTGTTTCTCAAACTAGACACTCTAATGTACTTGTCCTCTTGCTCAGTTGGGCACCGGGGCGTCCCACTCCTCTTTCTATTCTGGTTAGAGCCAGTTTGCGCTGTTCTGTGAAGGGAGAAGTACACCGTGTTGTATGAGATCTTTCGTTTCTTGGCAATTTCTCACATGGAATAGCCTTCATTTCTCTGAACAAGAATAGACTGACGAGTTTCAGAACCAAGTATATTGTTTCTGGCCATTTTGAGTCTGTAATCGAACCCACAAATGAAGACTCTCAACTAGTCTAAAGAAGGCTAGTTTTATTGCTTCTTTAATTAGAACAGTTTTCAGCTGTGCTAACATAATTGCAAAAGGGTTTCCTAATGATCAATTAGCCTTTTAAAATGATAACCTTGGATTAGGTAACACAACATGCAATTGGAACACGAGTGATGGTTACTGATAATGGGCCTCTGTACTCCTATGTAGATATTCCATAACAAATCTGCTGTTTCCAGCTACAAAAAGTAATTTACAACATTAACAATGTCTACATTATTTCTGATCAATTTGATGTTATTTTAATGGACCAAAAGCACATTTGTCTTTCAAAAACAAGGACATTTCTAAGTGACCCCAAACTTTTGAACGGTAGTGTATATATTTTAAGATAAAATGAAACAGAATAGAACTAAGCACAGGCAAAGTCCTAGAGGAAAGCCTGGTTGTCTGCTTTCTAACACACTGGGAGATGAATTCACCTTTCAGCAGGACAATAACCTAAAACACGAGGCCGAAATATACGCTTGAGTTGCTTGCCAAGACGACACGAATGTTCTTGAGGTGCCTAGTTACAGTTTTGACACACATCGGCTTGAAATCTATGGCAAAATATGGAAATGGCTATCTAGCTATCGTTTACCAACTAGACAGAGCTTGAATAATGTGCAAATATTGTGCCATCCAGGTGTGCAAAGTATTGACTCGGGTGTGAGTTCTTATGTAAATGATTATTTTCAATAAATTGGGAAAATGTCAACACGAAAAAAGTAAATACAATTATTTTCCAGGCTGTAACACAACAAAATGTGGACTAAGTAAAGGGTTATGAATACTTTCTGAAGGGACTGTACACCATGTACGTCATTTACACTCGCACGTCCGCTCGCACAGATCCAGCTCCGAGAGGCCCAGCTCATGAGCTCCATCAGCAGCAGATTTTAATTTAGAATGGAAAATGAATGTGTTTATGCAACAAGTTTTAGTGCATCTAATCGTATTGATTCGAACCTTTAATCAAACAGAATCTCCCCAAATCGTTTCAAACTTATTGTTCCTTGAATTGTATCGGAGCCCATGTATCTAAACTCAGCAAAAAAAGAAACATCCTCTCACTGTCAACTGTGTTTATTTTCAGAAAACTTAACATCTGTGAATAGTTGTATGAACATAAGATTCAACAACTGAGACATAAACTGAACAAGTTCAACAGAAATTGAATGTCCCTGAACAAAGGGGGGTCAAAATCAAAAGTAACAGTCAGTATCTGGTGTGGCCACCAGCTGCATTAAGTACTGCAGTGCATCTCCTCCTCATGGACTATACTAGATTTAGCAGTTCTTGCTGTGAGCTGTTACCCCACTATTCCACCAAGGCACCTGCAAGTTCCTGGACATTTCTGGGGGGAATGGCCCTAGCCCTCACCCTCCGATCCAACAGGTCCCAGACGTGCTCAATGGGATTGAGGTCCGTGCTCTTCGCTGGCCATGGCAGAACACTGACATTCCTGTCTTGCAGGAAATCACGCACTGAACGAGCAGTATGGCTGGTGGCATTGTCATGCTGGAGGATCATGTCAGGATGAGCCTGCCGGAAGGGTACCACATGAGGGAGGAGGATGTCTTCCCTGTAACGTACAGCGTTGAGATTGCCTGAAATGACAACAAGCTCAGTCCGATGATGCTGTAACACACTGCCCCAGACCATGACGGACCCTCCACCTCCAAATGGATCCCTCTCCAGAGTACAGGCCTCCGTGTAACGCTCATTCCTTCGACGATAAACGCATATCCAACCATCACCCCTGGTGAGACGCAACCGCGACTCATCAGTGAAGAGCACTTTTTGCCAGTCATGTCTGGTCCAGCAACGGTGGGTTTGTGCCCATAGGCGACGTTGTTGCCGGTGATGTCTGGTGAGGACCTGCATAACAGAAGGGCTACAAGCCCTCAGTCAAGCCTCTCTCAGCCTATTGCGGACAGGCTAAGCACTGATGGAAGGATTGTGCGTTCCTGGTGTAACTCGGGCAGTTGTTGTTGCCATCCTGTACCTGTCCCGCAGGTGTGATGTACTGATCCTGTGCAGGTGTTACACATGGTCTGCCACTGCGAGGACGATGAGCTGTCCGTCCTGTCTCCCTGTAGCGCTGTCTTAGGCGTCTCACAGTACGGACATTGCAATTTATTGCCCTGGCCACATCTTCAGTCCTCATGCCTCCTTGCAGCATGCCTAAGGCACGTTCACGCAGATGAACAGGGACCCTGGGTTTCTTTCTTTTGGTGTTTTTCAGAGTCAGTAGAAAGGCCTCTTTAGTGTCCTAAGTTTTCATAACTGTGACCTTAATTGCCTACCTGAGTAAGCTGTTAGTGTCTTAACGGCTATTTCACAAGTGCGTGTTCATTAATCGTTTGTGGTTCATTGAACAAGCATGGGAAACAGTTTAAACCCTTTACAATGAAGATCTGTGAAGTTATTTGGATTTTTTTGAATTCTTTGAAAAACAGGGTCCTGATAAAGGGACATTTCTTTTTTTGCTGAGTTTAGTACGTGTTGAATCGTCTTGAAAGGGAAATATGCAAATGTTCTATTATTTCCCCTTAAATACTCCCCACCGGCCCCAGTAAATGATTCCTCAATAACCCTGGTGCTCAACTTTCCACTTCTGTCCACAGATGAGCCATGATCCAATGAGCCAGTGGGGATCCAGTAGGCTGTGTCACTGCTGTATTCATTACCAGTTTACATTTAGCATCTTCTGACACCATGTTCTCTACAGCGAAATGAAATGGGCTCCACTTGGCAGCCTGGTTTATGATGGTATGACCTCATAATTAATGGCTTTCACAGCTACATAGTTGAGTGTCTGGTTTGCAGCACATTTTGCTAAGCATTATTGACCTCCCCTGTTGCTGTACATTATTCAGAACGAACTTACAGGATGATAACAGTCCATCCTCATCTACATGTAATTACATGCTGAATTACAACTACAGTAAAGGAAGTGTATCAAGAATGTTAGAGCGAACACGTGTGCTTTTAAGTGTTTTGTATTTTGAATGGTTTGAGTTTGAACCCAGGAAGATTGTGTATTTTAACAAATTAAACTAATCTGTCCCCTTCTTTTTCTCGTTTATAGAGTCATTGGATGAGCTCACCACCATGGTGGTCAAGCTGTTTGGCGAGGTGGAGAACAAGAATGTACCTATCCCAGAGTTCCCTGAGCACCCCTTCCAGGAGGAGCACCTCAGGGTGAGCGCCTTAGTTTGGGCACACACACCACAGTTTCCGTTAGCCGACTTTTGGCAAAAAAATACATCAAATGTAAAGCCGATTTAAAACTGTTGCTGTCCAAAATGATCTGGAGAGCAACATTTCCATTACAGAATGTTTTTAAGTAATTGATGGAAATACCAATCGTTTGACCGTCATGCTTATCGGGCTACAGGTTCATTTGTATAATTTTGTGGAATTAAATTGGCCTGTGTATTTTTGTTAGTCATCATGTATCTTCATTTTTTCAACAGCTGTCACGTGCGCAGCGACGATTTTGAGCGGGATTTCTCAAATTCCTGTTGGTTGCTGCTGCAGTAAAACATGCTTTGATAAGCCCATTCATTGCGCAACAATCCTTAATGCAGTCACGTGTTAACAGTTTTGGTGCATGATTAAAAAGAGCTGCTATTTTTATTTCTCAGCTGGTAAAATTGAAGCGCGTCACCCACCACTTTAGGAGCTTTTGATTAGAAACATTCAAAACAAATTTGGGGGGGAAGGAGCTAATGATCATTGATTCCTCTGGCTAATTTGGCTTTCTGGTGAAGTATTTTGAATGATTTTATTTATTTCTGTATAGACTGGAGTAATTATATAATAGACCCACCGTTATGGTTTTCATAACTTTCTTTCATTGTCCAGAAGGCAAAGGCTCAATCCTAGTCATATTAGCAACCTTTAGATTTCCCCTCTTTCGAACAGAGATTTTCATCTGTCATATATGGAACCACTATCAGGTCCGCTGTTGAGAATGGTGTGTTCCAGCAAATTGCATTTTGGCAAATGTTAGAATATTTGGCTTTGTTGCCTGCTTCATTACATGAGTGGCATGTGCTGTTATGCAGCATTACCATAATCTAAATATGATTTCTGTCATTCTGAGCACGGTGGGTGGACACCCCAAATGCATATGAGTCTGGTAAATTTCTTAAATGGCCTGTAAATCTATTCAGACCCCTTGACCTTTTCCACATTTTGTTACGCTACAGCCTTATTATTCTAAAATGGATTAAATAGTTTTTTCCCCCTCATCAATCCACACACAATACCCCATAATGATGAAGTGAAAACAGGTTTGTAGAAATATTTGCAAATGTATTACAAATAAAAGTCATATCTTATTTACGTAAGTATTCAGACTCGAAATTGAGCTCAGGTGCATCCTGTTTACGTTGATCATCCTTGAGATGTTTCTACAACTTGATTTCAAAAAATAAAAGAATTGCAATCATTTCTGAACTTTCTTTGCTTTGTCATTATGGGTTATTGTGTGCAGGTTAATGAGGGGGGGGAAAAACAATCCATTTTGCGAATAAGACTAATGTAAGAAAGTGGAAAAATTCAAAGGCTCTGAATACGCTCCGAATGCACTGTATGGCACAACGTAGTACATACTACCATCGAATAGTTGTGCCACTGAGATCCTTTTCATAGCTTCAATTAAAAGATCTCCTTCCTAAATCCCCCCCCCCACAGCAATTCTACAAAGTGGTGCCTATCAAGGACATTAGGAACTTGTATGTGACGTTCCCCATCCCAGACCTGCAGAAGTACTACAAGTCCAACCCAGGCCACTACCTGGGCCACCTGATAGGCCACGAGGGCCCAGGGAGCCTGCTGTCTGAGCTCAAATCCAAAGGTAGGCCAGAGGGCTGGGATTGAATCTTAGTTAAGATTTAGGGCTTGATGGAATGGTAGAAATATTTGTGGCTGTAATAAATTAAGAGTTTATACTGACAATACATTCTGTATATGTGTAGAATTGTTTATATTTGAATTGACAGCGGTGGCTATGCCCTTTATTCTTGTGCAGGCTGGGTGAACACACTGGTCGGCGGCCAGAAAGAGGGAGCGAAAGGCTTCATGTTTTTCATCATCAATGTGGACCTGACAGAGGAGGGACTCCGTAAGCATTAGGATCTCAGGGATTGTTTAGTTTTGTGTATTTTGTTTGTGGGTGTATGTGCCCACACCTTCAAATCAGACAGGTGTTTGTCTGCGTGTGGTGGTTTCTGTTTCAACCCTGTGAGCTGAAGTGTCATTTGTTTCTGTAGTGCACGTGGATGACATCATCTTCCACATGTTCCAGTACATCCAGAAGCTGCGCACTGAGGGGCCTCAGGAGTGGGTCTTCCAGGAGTGCAAGGTGAATACTGCACTGTAGTACCACTCACTTCTAATCTATCTGAGCTCAGTCTACTCACTATACATTGTATTCAGACCCCTTTACTTTTTCCACATTTGGTATGTTATAGCCTTATTCTAAAAATTTTTTTTTTTTATTCCCTTATCAATCTACACACACTACCGCATAATGACAAAGCAAAAACAGCTCTGGCTGGGCCACTCAAGGACATTCAAAGACCGAAGCCACTTCTGCGTTGTCTTGGCTGTGTGCTTAGGGTTGTTGTCCTGTTGGAAGGTGAACCTTCACCCCAGTCTGAGGTCCTGAGCGTCCTGGAGCAGGTTTTCATCAAGGATCTCTTTGTACTTTGCTCCATTCATCTTTCTCTCGATCCTGACTAGTCTCCCAGTTCCTGCCGCTGAAAAACATACCCACAGCATGATGCTGCCACCACCATGCTTCACTGTAGGGATGGTGACAGGTTTTTTTCCAGATGTGACGCTTGGCTTTATGGCCAAAGAGTTCAATATAGGTTTTATCAGACTAGAGAATCCTGTTTCTCATGGTCTGAGAGTCCTTTAGGTACCTTTTGGCAAACTCCAAGCAAGCTGTCATGTGCCTTTTACTGAGGAGTGGCTTCTGTCTGGCCACTCTACCATAAAGGCCTGATTTACGGAGTGCTGCCGAGATGGTTGTCCTTCTGGAAGTTTCTCTCATCTCCACAGAGGAACTCTGGAAGTGAACATTGGTTTCTTGTTCACCTCCCTAAGACCCTTCTCCCCCGATTGCTCAGTTTGGCCGGGCAACCAGCTTTTGGTCGTTCCAAACATCTTCCATGAAAGAATAATGGAGGCCACTGTGTTCTTGGGGACGTTCAATGCTGCAGAAATGTTTTGGTACCCTTCCCCAGATCTGTGCCTCGACACAATCCTGTCTCTGAGCTCTAAAGACAATTCATTTGACCTCATGGCTTGGTTTTTGCTCCGACATGCACTATCAACTGTGGGACCTTATATAGACAGGTGTGTGCCTTTCCAAATCATGTCCAATCAATTGAATTTACGACAGGTGGACTCCAATGAAGTTGTAGAAACATCTCAAGGATGTTCAATGGAAACATGATGCATCTGAGCTCAATTTAGAGTATCATAGAAAAGGGTCTGTATACTTATGTAAATAAGTTATTTCGGTTTTTATTTTAATAGATTTGCAAAAATTTCTAAATGGTTTTTGCTTTGTCATTATGGGGTTTTGTGTGTAGATTGAGGAAATAAGTTAATTTAATCAATTTTAGAATAAGGCTGTAATGTAAAACAAAATGTGGGGGAAAAAATCAAGAGGTCTGAATACATTCCAAATGCACTGAAGCTGTCTTAGAAGCCAGTGTATGTGTTGTCAGAAAACAATCCATCATTAACATTTTATGTATAGCCCTTTTTACTAACAAAATAAAATCAGAACCAAGACTTACTCAAATAGGCCTTTTGCTATCCTCTTAGTTAAACGTCTGGTGTTTGTAACAGTACACGTGGATGAATTGTCTTGTGTCGCTCAATTCTCCATTGTATGTAATAGTACTCTATTTTCATGCGATTGACATGTGACTCGTCTCTCTTCTCCTCCACAGGACTTAAACACAGTGGCCTTCAGGTTCAAGGACAAGGAGCGGCCTCGTGGCTACACCTCCAAAGTGGCTGGATTACTTCACGTAGGTGGCGCTCTCCATTTCTTAAGGTCGTCTCCACAGTGATGCATTGCACTTCCGTGGCTCCGTTTGATGACTATGTTGTCATCAGAGTGCCTTGTCTGCCAGTCTCTTATTTTGTGTATAAAGATTTATCGATTCAGCCCCAATCTAAATTAAACTGACATTCCTGCTAGAGTCAAAATATTATGGTATTAAGGTAGTCGGACCAGGGTAGGATGTCCAGTGTATTTTTTTTGTCTTTTGGGATTCATTCTTGTGTGCATCTTTTTTTGTGTGAAAATAAGCAGAGCGCCAGTTCTGTATTCCTGTGCTCCAGTAAAGTGTTCCCCTGCATGTGTTAGTCAAAGGCCTCCCATTGTTAGCACCTAGACCTGTTTTTTTTTTTTAAATGGTCCTCTGCTTTGCAGTACTACCCTCTGGAGGAGATCCTAGCAGCAGAGTACCTGCTGGAAGACTTCAGGCCAGACCTGATAGAGATGGTCCTGGACAAGCTGAGGCCAGAATATGTCAGGTCAGTTGCAGCTCTTCACTGGGTCACTAACCCTGTTTGCTCTGCTCTCCTATACCATTTTCACGCTATTATGCCCATCCGGATGAACCATACTGCTAGCTTGGATAATTGAAAAAAAAAATGTTTACATTCTTCATTCCAGCATTGTTTCAGCAACTGTGTTGGATGCTAAATCAGACCCGCGCAGTAAAGATTGTCTCAGCTAGGTCAGTTTTGCTCAGTAGTGTGACAAGGGTACCTGATAATACACACTTACGACGCCTCTGTTTTGAAGAGCCTTTTGATAAACATGTTTGTAACTTCCTTGAAAAAGAGTACGTTCATCAACTATATATATATATATATATATATATATACCCAGACACATTACTGATCTCAATGAAAGGCACAGAGGAATACTTTTTTATTTGATTCATTCTTTCCTATGTTGCCCTTCTTTTGGGGACTCTTTCTTTTTTAAAAATGTTTTGGACCTAGCTTTGAAATGTCCAGTATCTTGCTGTGATGCTTGCAATAAGTATATGGGTGTTTGAGCAGATGTTCCAGTCCATGGTTACAAAAATTCAGATCAATTGACACGGTTTTTAAAACATTTATTTAACCTTTATTTAACTAGGCAAGTCAGTTAGGAACAAATTCTTATTTACAATGACAGCCTACCAAAAGGCCTCCTGCGGGGACGAGGGACTGGGATTAAAAATTAATACAATCACAACAAACGAGGCAACACTACATAAAGAGAGACGACAACATAGCAAGGCAGCAACACATGACAACACCACATGGTAGCAGCACAAAACATGGTGCAAACATTATTGGGCACAGACAACAGAACAAAGGGCAAGAAGGTAGAGACAACAATACATCATGCAAAGCAGCCACAACTGTCAGAGTGTCCAGTCTTTGAATGAAGAGATTGAGATAAAACTGGTCAGTTTTATCGAGTGTTTGTTGCAGCTCGTTCCAGTCGCAAGCTGCAGCGAACTGAAAAGAGGAGCGACCCAGGGATGTGTGCGCTTTGGGGACCTTTTAACAGAATGTGACTGGCAGAACGGGGTGTTGTATGTGGAGGATGAGGGATGCAGTAGATATCTCAGATGGGGGGGGGGGGTGTGAGGCCTAAGAGGGTTTTATAAATAAGCATCAACAAGTGTGTCTTGCTGAACATTAACTGAGTAGACTTGAATAACAACCAAACAAGGTCATACATGTTGTTATACAATCATTAGGCTAGTAGTGGAGCCATTTAGTCATGTCGTTAACCAGACAATCATGTAGGGTTAATCTAAATGTGATCTTACATTTCCCATTACACACTCCGTTTACAGTCATTTTCATGGCAGATTTACCTCAACATTCACCTAAACTTTCCACTGTTGAATTAATTGCCAGAAAACTTTCAGGAACTGTTCTAACTAAAACACTGGGGGAGTTCAATAACACATTCTGCAGTATTACTACCACTACAATCACTGCTTCTCCGCTTCAGTCAATACTAATACTACAGTCCCTACTTCTACTACTGATACTACTAGAATCAATGCTACCGTTGCTACAGTCACCACCACTACTGCTACTGCAGTACAAAACTACTACAACTTCTTCCACTACCATTTCAAATGCTTTTTAGACAGTTGAAGCAAGCACACATTTTCTTTGGGAAATGTAACTTTTCTAGTTATCACATTGGCTGGCTATCTGCACCACTTATCTGTTTTAATCACATTGACCCTACACATTGTAATTGACTGGAGCCTCCCAAACATCCTATCCCCAGTGTTTATTATACAGTTGAGTCGTAATGGCAGCTAAAAATCTAACGCCAGCTGCTCAGGGAAAATGGAGTGTGTGTATAACTCCTAACCAGCTGCTCAGGGAAAATGGAGTGTGTGTATAACTCCTAACCAGTCTGACGTGGGTTTATAAATGCTGATCATAATGAAGCCCGTCTGTGTTTGTCCTCCCGTCTGCAGAGTCGCAGTCGTCTCAAAGTCGTTTGAAGGGCAGACGGACAAGACGGAGGAATGGTACGGGACTCACTACAAACAGGAGCCCATATCTGAAGAGATCCTCAAGGTGAGACTGACACACATTCAAACTCGACAGTTTTTCCATATACTCATCACCCTGTGGGTGATGCTAAAGGCCTTTCCTTGATTTCACACGTCCTCTCCTCATACTCAATATGCGTTGTAGGAGATCAGATGTTCCTCCTCCTTCGGTGCAGGAAAGGAAATGGGGACACAATGAAATAGGCCAGATCTAAGATTTACCCTGACTGGGCATCTTTGTAAATCGTCCACTGGCAATGCTTGAAGGAATCTTCAATCCATCCACTTGCTGTCACACATTCCAACATAATCTAAGGTTTATCATGCCATGAGTAAGAAAACAAATGGCTTATGGGTAAGGTGCTGTTGAGCCACAGTCAACACCCCAGTGGTGAGTGATGTTTAAAGCTGCAGATGTTTGCGCAAGAGTTTGCTGACTTTTTTTCTATTCAGTGTAAAAGCAGGGTTAGGATGGAAATTTAAGAAGTTTTGGACAAGCCCATTTGCAGGCAGACTGACACTAGCACTGTGAATGTTTTCCAATTCACCTTTCTGAAACAATGTCCAGGGCCACAAACTCCCCTGAGCTTATGAGGTTCCAAAAGCAGAAAAAGCTTTTGTGGAAGGCTTTAATACTCCCAAAGCCAACGCTGTACATTTCATGACCTTTTAGTGGTGCCTTTCTCCTAAAGGTTTTCATACAACTATCTAACCACAGTCTATGGATGTTTTTTTTTAAGGAATCTGCCTGGTGTTTTTTAGGAATGAGCAGCATCCAGATTTTCACACCTTTTTATACTGTCCTTATGCCATACCAGGGTATACGGTGTTAACGGCATAGGTCACAAGGTGGCGCTTTTTGTTTTCAAACAAAAAAATAAAAATGTCTATTACCAGAATGCTAACAAATGCTAACAAAGTACTAGAGAATTCCCATAGCGGATGCTAGCTAAATGCTAATGACCTCAAGCGAACAAACTATACTGAACAAAAATATAAGCGCAACAAGTAAAGTGTTGGTCCCATGTTTCATGAGCTGAAATAAAAGATCCCAGAAATGTTCCGTAAGCACAAAAAGCTAATTTCTCTCAATTTTGTGCACATATTTGTTTACATCCCTATTAGTGAGCATTTTTCCTTTGCCAAGAAAATCCATCCACTTGACAAGTGTGGCATATCATAGAGCTGATTGAACAGCATGATCATTACACAGGTGCACCTTGTGCTGGGAACAATAAAAGGCCCCTCTAAAATGTGCAGTTTTGCCACACAATGCCACAGATGTCTCACGTTTTGAGGGAGCGTGCAATTGGCATGCTGACTGCAGGAATGTCCACCAGAGCTGTTGCCAGAGAATTCTATGTTAATTTCTCTACCATAAGCCACCTCCAACATCATTTTGGAGAATTTGGCAGTACTTCTACCACAGACCACATTTAACCACGCAAGCCCATGACCTCCACATCTGGCTTTTTCACCGGTGGGATCATCTGAGACCAGCCACCCAGACAGCTGATGAAACGGAGGAGTATTACTGTCTGTGGGGAAAAACTAATTCTGATTGACTGGGCCTGGCTCTACAGTGGCTGGGGGTGCAGCCATGGAGGGCAGAGGCCCACTCACTTGGGAGCTTGACCCACCCATGGCTGCGCCCCTGCCCAGTGGTGAAATTCATAGATTAGGGCCTAATTTATTTCAGTTGACTTATATCTATCTATCTATCTATCTATCTATCTATCTATCTATCTATCTATCTATCTATCTATCTATCTATCTATCGTTAGTAAAATTGTTGCATTTATATTTTTGTTCAGTATATTTACAAAGACAGACAATCCAGCTCAAGTTATACAAGTACAGTGCTATCGGAAAGTATTCAGACCCCTTGACTTTTTCCACATTTTGTTAGGTTACAGCCTTATTCTAAAATGGATAAGAAAAAAAAAATCAAGTCATCAATCTACACACAATACCCCATAATGACAAAGCGAAAACATGTTTTTATACATTGCGAATATATATATATATATATATATATATATATATATATATATATATATATATATATATATATATATATATATATATATATATATATATATATATATATATATAAATAAAAACAAAAACAGAAATACATTATTTACATAAGCCTGGAGAGGCCTGAAAATAGCTGTGCAGCGACGCTCCCTATCCACAGACAGAGCTTGAGTGGATCTGCATAGAAGAATGGGATAAACTCCCCAAATACAGGTGTGCCAAGCTTGTAGCGTCATACCCAAGAAGACTCGAGGCTGTAAACTTTCCGAATGCACTGTATTTCAGAAGTCGACTCCGTTTGCTGCACGCACAAAACAAATATTAGACAACGGGGATATTGATCCTGGACGGAGAGTTGTTTCTGCTGTTGAGAATCTGTCAACTTGTGCTGACTCATGAAGCTTAGCTCTCTTTGTAAACAAAACGTGACTGGCTCAGCTGTTCTGGTGAACTACGGTAAGCTTCATAATGAAAAATGTGACTGTTGTAATTAAGAACGCAATCTGTTATCTTGAAACCTGTAGATAATTCCTTAAAAAGAAGCTTGACGGTATTGAAAATGATACCATGTGTGCGGTAAAACTTCAATTTAATAGCTCGGGCATTCATTTGCTTAAGTCACTGAAAACAACAGGCGCTTATTAGAGACCGAATTCTATTTGAGTCAGGGATCTATTTCCTTAATGCCCTCAGCTTTTGCTCATTTGCATAGTTAATTGTTTAATTCCATCATTCACTTCCAGCATTTTAATACATGTAATTTGCACATTAGCTAGGTTTCCATCCAACAGATCTTCATGCAAATATTCAAAAATCTGCATAAACCACATTTTCCACACCAAAGATGGTTCCATCAAACTCACTTATTGCAAATAAAAGGCTGTGTGATGACGTAGTGCACATAAAAATACCTTTTGTGGTTAAATTCCCATGTACCGAAATGGAAATATTGAAATGGATTTCAATCGCATTTTCAACTCTGCTGATGGTTTTGTCACGAACTGTTGCGTTATAGAAAATGTGCCTACTCTGGTCTTGGGACGTGCGCCTGGTGCTAGGCTACCTATATTATAAAATTAATATCATTTTTGTTTGTCAAACGGGAGGCAAACATCGATCATCATGCCACAATAATAAGACCCTTGATTTTTATTGGAAAAGAGCATCGAGCTCATCACCCTGTGAAGTTAGTTTATTTATTTAATCTGTGGCCATTTCTCGCATAATTATTTTGCCGACACACAATGATCACATCGTCGAATGAACATTGTCTGTTGGTTAATATGCATTTCCTGTTTCCATCAGCCCAGTAGTGACTTTTCATGCATCAGATAATTCAGCCGCATGAAATGGTTGGTGGGAAACATGGTTGCTGTCATGTTTCGTTTGTCTAAGTATGTCTCTATTTCGGGGTAAAAAAAAACTTCCTTGACAGAATAATTATTTTTCTCATTTCCTGCAGTTCTTTATTTTGCAGTTCTTTATTTTGCTGCTATAGGGCAATCGGCCAATTTTCTGTGGGTCTGTACTACAGAAGTTTACTGTTTTTTGTTGTTGTGCTTGTTAGTTAGCAGTTCACAGCTGCTAGCAGTTTTGTTATTGACGCTAAACAGATGATTGCAATTTGAGTCATCACTGAATTATTTAATGTAACAAATCAAACATTTAAACTTTGTAAACAATTCATTTAGACCTGGTGTTTATTTGCTGAAATGTGTACTGTTGCCTGACTACTTAAAAGGCACAGGCGACTATTTGAGACAGCGTTTTAATATACATTTTACGGTATTTCAAAATACCTGCGTATTTTATTTATTTGATTTTACCTTTTTATTTAACTAGGCAAGTCGGTTAAGAACAAATTCTTATTTTCAATGACAGCCTAGGAACAGTGGGTTAACTGCCTTGTTCAGGGGCAGAACGACAGATTTGTACCTTGTCAGCTCAGGGATTCGAACTTGCAACCTTTCGGTTACTAGCCCAACGCTCTAACCACTAGGCTACCCTACACGGTATACTGTCGAAGCCTCGTGTGTAATCCCTTTGGTCGTCACTGGACATAGTTGGTCATGTAGAATCTGCCATGGACAGTTGGTCTGGAGAAAAACTACCCATTGCATCATCTATAGTTCATTGGCTATAGTTGGATAGGTGTGTAGAAGCCTTCAGTCACCTATCAATAAATTCCATACCTAACCCTTGACTGAGCAAGGAGGACTCGCTAACTCGTGTGTGTGTGTGTGTGTGTGTGTGTGTGTGTTTCAGAAATGGGGAAACGCCGACTTCAATGGCAAGTTCAAGCTACCCATGAAGAACGAGTTCATTCCTACCAACTTTGATATCTACCCTCTGGAGAAAGACTCACCCTCCGCCCCAACTCTAATCAAGGTAAGCCTCGCTCTTATCCAGAGCATCTGCTAAATTACTCAAATGTAAAATGGTGGGATGTTGCATTATCATTCGCCAAGAAGCTGACAGACCTGAACGGCGTAGCAGCATGTTTCAAGTGTCTGAATCTGTTCAAAAGCTTTCATATGGTAATGAGGAAATGGTGACTGAATTGAGCTGTTCAGTATTTCGTAGGCCAGCTGTCGTTGTTCAGGTGTTCAGATCAGAGGACGTACGTGGTGGTAACTACTGCTGACCCATTTGGAGTCTCTTGTGGAACAACTCTTTTGAGCTAAGCTTCGCTATTTCATTTTGGGCTGCTGTTCACCCCCAATAAAGTACAAAGGCAGTAGTAGTAGAGGTTTGATCGATCTCTTTTCAAAGCAAGTATATGATGATATCAGACTGCCCAACTTTTTGCAAGCCCTTATCAATGGCACCTGCTGCTAATGCTCATCTTACCATGTTATTTTTTTCTAGGACACTGCTATGAGCAAGGTGTGGTTCAAGCAGGATGACAAGTTTTTCCTACCAAAGGCATGCCTGAACTTTGAGTTCTTCAGGTTGGTAGACAAACCACAGCCGTTGAAGTGTATGAGATGATGTGATATGTAATGTGATTTAAACTTCTGTCTTGTTTTCCTCATACAACCTATTGTAGTTATAGTACTCAAATACTGCAGTTTGAAATCCATATTACAAAGAACCCCATGGAACCCCACTTGTCCCGCTGATCCCTAATTTTGAATGAAGGCAACACTAACTTTGTTTTTCAAGGAGAGCAAATTGGAGGGAGAGTTCTAACTGTGGTGTTGTAGCAACTGTGTCATTCACCACTGCCATTTTCTCTACAGCCCGTTTGCGTATGTGGACCCCATACATTGTAACATGGCCTATTTGTACCTGGAGCTCCTCAAAGACTCCCTCAACGAGTATGCATATGCAGCCGAGCTAGCAGGCTTGAACTATGACCTCCAAAATACCATCTATGGGATGTATGTAAGTATCCTAATTTCCCATCGCCCTCACGTCGCCGCGACCCCAAACCCACCCGTTCCTCCCTCAACCTGGGCCTTCGTGTCAGCCTCATCCTCTTCATCTTTTCTTTCCCCCTCCCTCTCAATTCACCTCGTCGGAAACGCTAGAGATGTCAGTTTCACGTTCGTGCTGGCACTGTTTTGGATTTGAATGTAAATTGTCATTTGGTAAAGTAGTTCCCTGTCAGAAAGAGGAACAGTATTTTTCTATCAAAACTCTTGGGAAATGGACACCTCAAGATGCGTCCACACTATAAGTAGTGGCCTCAGCGACAAAGTACTCCGTCCCTCCTTGGTGGACAGAAAGGCCGGTCGCGAGGCTGCATATACATACTCTTCTTTATCAGTTTCCTCACCCTGCTCTGTCTTTTTTTGACAACCTCATCCCACCTCCCCCACCCAACACTCATGTCTTCTTTTTTGTTTGTCTTTTTTGTTTTGTTAGTCGCTACCTATACTCAGACCCCCTGCACTGCAACATGACCTACCTGTTTCTCAGGTTATTGAAGGATGATTTAAAAGAGTATACATATGCAGCCCGCCTTGCCGGGCTGGTCTATGGCATAGCCTCAGGGATGAATGCCATCCTCGTAAGTACAGCGTCCGTCTGTCTGCCCCCCTAATGGCTAGGGGGACGAGGGAGGGCACCAGCTTGAAGCTTTGAGTGTGCAGGACTGGCTTTATCGTTCCCCTCTATCTACGTCCTCTTTCTGTGTGTGTTTGTATGTTAGTCTGTCTGTAGGAAGATGGGAAGAACCTCCCCCCCCTTCCTATTAGTGGTGGGAAGTTCAACTCTTTTTACTGACTCTGGTCTTTTCAACTCATTCAGTGAAAAGAACAAATCTTTATAATGTTATTCATTTGATTCAGTAATGCCCAGAGCATGCAGTTCCCCCTACTGTTGAAAGATGAAGTAAAGATTCATGATTCTACAAGCCACTTGTTCACCATAGGGGGCTTCTTGGAGCCTTCATTGGTGACTGAGACTTTTATACAAGTGTACTTATAAAAATGTACATTTTGTTGATTGCTAGGCATACATATACAGTTACTTCTTACCTTTTTGAAAAGGTCTAGCTGTGACCGCAACCGGACTAGATTGTCAACAACTCTTGGCGCTATGCAATTGCTTGACTACCGCGAGAGAGCAGCACCATATCGTTCACGATCTGCAGCAGCCCTCTGAAGAAGTTTGTTGAGCAGAGGCAGGCTGTGTATGTTTTGGTTCTACAAAGCTGTGTCCATCGATAAAATTCTATAATCCATTCATTTGCATTCGTTCTTGCACCATGCGATCAATTATCAGTTCTAAGCATGACATTTCCTTCTATGTTGCCTGCAGCATGACCTATTTTCCTGCGCGTATGTATGATAGACAGTTGGTGGTGGTTGGAGCACGTCTCAAACTAACAACTAAAATGAACGAGTCTTGAGTCAGTAAAAAGTTGTTCAAAAATAAATCATATTTTGTCCACGGCACATCACTACTTCCTATGTCCTGTCTATGTGCCCACTTGTGGTTTCACTGCAAGGATAGCCAAATCTAGTCCTCAAGGCATGCCGTTTAACTGATATGAAGTTAATATTCAACTTTCCATTCATCAAATACTTCTCTGGTAATATGGACTAAATTCAACTGATGGTGTATATTTGAATCCAGACCTTATCAGCACACTGCCTGTCTTGAAAGACACACGTTTGGCTTTGTTGATTTCACTGAATCACTCCCAAAACACACCACAACTAATACACCCAGATAGAACGTCATACATTCTGTCACATTTCGTTTATTTTATTTTAATGCATCGTTAGCAGCCAGTTTGAAACTCCATTTGCTGTCAATATCAGCCAGGTAGTAGAACAATGTCTCCATCACAAGTCATAAAGGAATAAAGCCAAACATTGCTTATCCTCTGACAAATGTATAGGTACTGTGAAATTCTGCTGACTCGTGATTCCAAAAGCAAGTTACAGACTGGAGCTGGCACTGTAAGCATAGCTAATAGCGTTTGCAAGTTTTTTTTTTTAAAACATTTGCCCTCTAAAAACTATTTTCAGAGGTTAGTATTGAAGTGAGGTTTTGGTATGTGTCTGTAAAATTGCGACTCAAGATTCCCAATGTGCTTATCTTTCACTGCTCATCTGTATCTTTTGGTTTGGTGCTTTGGTTTCACTCTAACTTAAGCAACTAACTAATTGCACGACTGACGTTTGCCTAACATCCAAACTTAGGCCCACATCTGTGAAATAATAGCTTGTGTGCAGAATAAAGCGGTCTTAGTTACGAGAATATTTTTTTGCTTGCTTATTAGAAACGTATTCACTGCTGTTATGCGATGTCAAGGTCATAAATAAGACTACTTAAGAATAGGATTATACATTTTATATAGGCTAATCACTCATGGGTTGATGCTACATACGTAGGAAATTATGACTTTAATTCTACATTCCGGCCAATCACACATGCCTTGCTTAACTGTATGGATGGAGTGTTTTTTCTCCTATATTAGCTCTTCCAAGCTTCAGGGGTAATAGAGTTGAGTCAGCACAAACTGGCTGTGGGCTCGTCAAGGGTAATGATGTTGGAAGAGATTAGAGTTAACTGGTGTCAGTGTGTGTGTGTCGGGGAGGGAGAAGGTGATTTGCGAGAGCACAACGCTGTAGCCCGAGGGTATTGCGGGTTCATGAAGGGGCCAGAAGGTTTGGAGGATGCAAAGCGGGGTTTCATGTGACCTTGACCGGGCTCCGATCACGTACAGTTTGACACACTACAGTCCACATGCATACACACAACCACTCACTTGCATCACTTATTGGTAGCCTGTCACTGAGCTAGATGAATGAGGGGAAATGCATTTGCAGTAGATTGTAATGCACAACGCATGCTGTGTAGACCTTGAGGGAAGAGTTGCGTAGTTAACTACAGACCCATAAGGATGTGGCGGTCATTACCTTTTGTCAGCCGGTGATTGCCATGCAAATATCTGACGGACTTGCGGTGATTGACTGTTAATTAACATAAGCATGTTTAGCATCTCCGGCTTCCACACACAACCTACAAGCCACTGATGTGGACCTTTTTGGTTTTTGGAGCATTTTACATTTTAAAGTCTAATAAATCTATTTAATGTAGCCTACACGTCACAATATAACCATTATTTATTTCAGGCAGGTCTAAAGAAACACGATATGAAGAAAATGTAGCCTATTTCAGAAGAATAGAATAGATAGAATATTCTGAGTCGTCCTTAATGCAGGCCCTGATCTGGCTGTGGGCTACACTAGTTCCTTTAGCAGCCCGAGATCTGCTTAATAATTCCCGTGGGATGATTTTATAGCAAGGACAATACAATTGAACATAGTTGAATAAAATATAAAGGATATTTTCCCTGAACGATGCGGCTGTTCCGTGTTGAGCGACTAACCAAGAGAACAGGTCCTCCTATATGCTCAATTTTAGTTATTTAAGCAACTTTAATTCTGATACAAACGTTAGGCCATACGTTTTGATTTCTAATACAGTCTAAGGACATAGCCGTGGGAAGATGTTTGGGGGTGCTGCCCGCGCTGCAGACGTCTATATCGGTCCGCTAATACAGGACTAGTAAAGGCCCAGTGCACTTCTTTTGAGAGACTCTTTTATTATGATTTTTTTGGGGGGGTTGGATTCAGGGGTTGCTTCATCACCCGTACTTCCCGCGCTATGTCTAAGGCTGCATGATGCGACTTTAATGATGATTGTGAAAAAAGTTGCCTTGATTAATCAAGTGACCTTGATTAATCAAGTACAAGGGAGGAGTGAAAACTGTCAGACACTCGGCCCTCTGTGGAAGGAGGTTGACGTGACTTAGACAGAGGATGGACCAGGGCAGGACTGGAGGGTTTGGGAGGGTGGTCTGAAACATTGCTGTCTTTTAGTTTCACTTTAGCTTGCTCATCCACACACACACACATTTCACTGTTTCCTACAGGTGCTTTGGCCACTCACATTATGCCCACCTTTTCACTCTCGCCCTTTTCCTTTCGTCTCCTTCCCACAGCTCTCAGTGAAGGGCTACAATGACAAGCAGCACATCCTGCTGAAGAAGATCATTGAGAAGATGGCCAACTTTGATATTGATGAGAAACGCTTTGACATCATCAAGGAAGCGGTAAGCTGAGTGTGCCCCCCCACACACACAGTTTAGAACTGTACTCAGGCTACGATATTACCCATTATATCAGATCAAATGTTGCCTTCATATGGGCGGCAGTTAGCCTAGCAGTCTCAGGGAGAGTGGGATATGCAAAAAACAATTCGCACATGCCTAATAATACAGACTAGTACGTGTGTGAAATGGGACAAATATAAGCACTCACCAAATTATAATAATATTGTGTTTGACTCTTCATATGACTGAACTTTGACCCCCTGATTGCCCTTGACCCTTCCTCCAGTATATGAGGTCACTGAACAACTTTCGGGCAGAGCAACCCCATCAGCATGCCATGTACTACCTGCGTCTGCTGATGACAGAGGTGGCCTGGACCAAAGACGAACTCAAGGAGGCCCTGGACGGTGAGCCATTCTCTCACACAAACGCACACAAGCGTGCACACACACTCCCTTGCTATCTCTGCCCCTCATTTGAATGCTGAGCCAGTTTTTGAGCTCCTCCCTGAGCTGCAGTCATTTCTCCGCAGTGAAAGTCTCACCGGAGGAAGGGGAGCAGATGTACTGTCTGTAGGTTCAGTATATTATGTTTTCTCGATGGCGCCTCGACAGATGTCCTGTGTATCACTTGAGGCTCAGTTCACTTTCTGTCTGGGTACAGTGCAATGCAACCTGTTCTCATTATTACCTCAAATACACTTGTCCCTATTTCACCTACCCTAGTGCCTATGTGTTGATTTGGTGCCCCTGTTCCCCTTTTCTGGGTCTCCATCCTCAGTACCCTGTGCCTGTTTTTTAGACAGGCTACTGCTGTCCTCCCTTCCTTTCCCAGTTACCCTGGCTGCTCATCCATCACCTCTCATCACTAACTGAATGAATCTGGGTCAGACGATGTGTGAATTCAGATGGACCAACCTACGCAGAGAGGAAGTGTGTTTCCTGCAGGTCTCCAAGCTCGTGTGAATGTTTCTAGGGGGTGTGTGTGTGTGTGTGTGGTGTGTGTGTGTGTGTACATTTCTGCCCTATGTGGTGGCAGGCAGAGTCCACATGACTGCAATGCTTTTGATTCTGTTCTAGCCTGATTATGATGGCTCTGTGATTGATTGCTTCCATCTGAATGTGTCTTCCAGATGTCACTCTCCCCCGCCTCAAGGCCTTTATACCTCAACTATTGTCACGGTTACACATCGAGACCCTTCTCCATGGCAACATCACCAAGGAGGTTTGTTTGATGTTGCTACCTTCGTGTGGACAGACTTGTATTACTTTGTTCGTTACAGGCAGTCGGACAAAGAGACGCGCACGCGCGTGGATATGTTCTATAACTGCTTATAGTCAGCCTCTCCACTCCCGTATAGGTTTTAAGTGGAATCCTTATCTGTCACAGAGCCGTCACACACCGTCAAACCCTGATAAGATCCTCAGATCAAATCACAGACTTTATATAAGATCCCAGCTGTCCATGAACAGTCTCCCTTATCTCTGGTAATGATGCCCAGTGGAGAGGTGTCACAGTCTAGTGGAGAGGGAATTGGATGCACCGGCGGGGGCAATGGTCCACTTCATCACTATAAAGACTCACCGTCCTCTGCAGGGCTCCTGTTACCTTAGATGGAGCTTGTACTGCGTGGACAGAATATTGTAGCAGTGTTGTTTACGATTCAGTGGTAGACCCTATAGATGGGCATCTGCTATTTACCCTAGACGATGTGCGGAACGAGCGATGCGGATGATAAGAGGAATCTTAACACATTTTAAAGGTGGATTAATACACTGATTTTATCATTTGCACCCCTCTCACGTTTATTCGTTCTCTCTCTTTCTCCAGTCTGCTCTAGGCATGATGCAGATGGTCGAGGACACGCTTATGAATCAAGCCCACACCAAGCCCCTCTTACCAAGCCAGTTGATTCGCTACAGGGAGGTGCAGGTGCCAGATGGTAGGTCAAGTGCCCTGTCCATCACTCCCTTCACCCTCCTGTACCTGCCAGTCGTGCCCGTCCCCATGGTGACCCTGCTGAAGGTTTCTTACCCAACAATCTGGCCTACATCAGGACCTGTGCTTGTGTAACACCTCGGTGTCAATGACCCACCAATGTCCTAGGGGGAAAGGCTCACTTAACAAGGGGAAATGGACATCACTGGGAAATACAATACACACACTTTTTTTTTTCTCCCCCTTACCCTTTTACACACCCCACACAAGACACCGCACAACAACACACCTGTGCCACACTTTTCCTGATGACATTAGGTAACTTGAGCATGGGGAAGAAGAAAGCAGGGTTGTCTGGGCCACCTGGAAACATCCTGTGTCCTGCTGAGGGATTTTTTCCGGGCCTGGATCCATCCGGACGCCAGTCGGGGACAGAATCACAATTTATAGCTTCCCAACAGAAATGTTTTGAACAAGTTTAGAACTTTCAGACACATACTTCTACTGCTTGCTTCCACTCATCTTTTGGGATTTTGAGTGCCAGTGAAAAGCTTTTACTCAGCAAAAGAGTGATTTTGGCTCAGCCTCTCCTGTCTGGAGACTGGTGTGTCATCACTGTCCTCTAGTTGAACTATATATATATTTATAACTTTCCTGTACGATGCCTTTTAAATTTCTCTGTCCAAACATGTTCTATAGTAATTGCATATTTACAGTTAAGCCGGTGATTCATCAACCGGCTAGGTCGTTCAGAGGTCGTTGCTTATTCCTAAATGCATTTTTTTTTAAGCCTCAATGGTTGCCAAGTCATGCATGCAGCGTTTTACACTTTGCATTAGGGTTAGCTGTTTGAGGCCCATGACTTCTGTATTGCATGTTTGGTAAATGTGTTTTTTGAAATTTGTGACGCTGCATCTATATTGCGTGTAAGCCCTACGTCATATATTTATTAAGCACCAAAGGGACTGAAACTGGGAGCGACTACCTGGACAACTTGTCCAATAACAAACACTTTTTTCTTTTCTGTTGCAAAACATTTTCCATTGTGCCTTAATGACTAAGATGCTGTCTGTGCCTTCCAGGTGGCTGGTATGTGTACCAGCAGAGGAACGAGGTGCACAACAACTGTGGCATAGAGATCTACTACCAGACAGACATGCAGACAACCCACGACAACATGCTGCTGGAGCTCTTCTGTCAGATCATCTCTGAGCCCTGCTTCAACACACTGCGCACCAAAGAACAGTTGGGTACGACCACGCATGCACTCACTCTCTCACACCAGTGGAGACCGGTCCAGGAAGGCAGGGGGGAATGGACCCCCCTTGGAAATGTCCATCGTAAAGTACTTAAACACACTCAAACTCAAAACCCTGCTGTGAAAAAGGAACAGTATACAGTGCATTCAGAAAGTATTCAGACCCTTTGACTTTTTCCACATTTTATGTTACAGCCTTAATAAAAGCATACCTTATTTACATAAGTATTCAAACCCTTTGCTATGAGACTCAAAATTGAGCTCAGGTGCATCTTGTTTCCATTACTCATCCTTTTGTTTCTACAACTTGATTGGAGTCCACCTGTGGTAAATTCTATTGATGGGACATGATTTGGAAATGTAAACACCTGTCTATACAAGGTCCCACAGTTGACAGTGCATGTCAGAGCAAAAACCAAGCCATGAGGTTGAAGAAATTGTCTATAGAGCTCCGAGACAGGATTGTGTCGAGGCACAGATCTGGCGAAGGGTACCAAAAAATGGC